>NC_057861.1:566338904-566638904 GCF_019393635.1 Dromiciops gliroides | reverse complement strand
CCTTCTCCGCCCCCCTTTTCTCCCTCCCCCCCAGGGCAAAAGTATATTACTATACCTACTTGAGTATATATGTTAGTCCTTCTTTTGAGCCAATTCTGATGATATTAAGGTTCACTCACTCCCCAACTCCTTCCCCCTCTTCTACTCTCCTCCATAAGCTTTCTTCTTGTTTCCTTCATGTGAAATACCTCTCCCCAGATCATCTCTCCCTTTCTCCCTCCCCCAGTTTATTCCTCCTACACCTCAACCCTATTTTAATGATGTCATCATGGATTAGCTAGGTGGCACAGTGGACAAAGCACCAGCCCTGGACCCAGGAGGCCCCCCACGCCCAAATCCAGTCCCAGACATGACACCCCTCCCCATCTGCCCTACAAAAAACAAAACATAAATGCTTTACAGATATCATCCCTTCATATTCAGGTCAGCCCTATCTTCTGTGAATTTCTTGTGAAGAATTTTTGTCTTGTTTTTTGGTGAGGCAACCGGGGCCAAGTGACTTGCCCAGAGTCACACAGCCATCAATTGTCAAGTGTCCAAGGTCACACCTGAACCCAGGTTCTCCTGAGTCCAAGGCTGGTGCTCCATCCACTGCACCACCCAGCTGCCCCTGAATTTCTTACTGAGATAGTTCTTATGATTTCAAAGTATTATCTTCCCATGTAGGAATGTAAACAGCTTGATCTTTTAATATCCCTCATGAAGTCTTTTTCCTGTTTATCTTTTTATGGTTCTCCAGGATCTTGTATTTGAAAGTCAAATTTTCTATTCAGTTCATGTCTTTTCATCACAAATACTTGAAAGACCTCTTTCTCATTGAAATCCCATTTTTGCCTCTGAAAAATTATACAGTTTTGCTGGGTACGTGATTTTTGGCTGAAGTCCCAGTTCCTTTGCCCTCTGGAATATCATATTCCATGCCCTTCAGTCCTTTAATGTAGAAGCTGCTAGATCTTGCTTTATCCCTGTTGGAGCTCTACAGTATTTGAATTCCTTTTTTCTAGCTGCTTGCAGTATTTTCTCCTTGACCTGGGAGTTCTGGAATTTGGCTATAATATTCCTGGAGGTTTTCCTTTTGGGATCTCTTTCCGGAGGTGATCGGTGGATTCTTTCAATTTCTATTTTAGCTTCTGCTTCTAGAATATCAGGGCAATTTTCCCTCACAATCTCTTGGAGGATGGTGTCTAAGCTTCTGTTTTGGTCATGGTTTTCAGGTAGTCCAATGATTTTCAAATTCTCTCTCCTAGATTTATTTTCTAGGTCAGCTGTTTTTCCAAGGAGATATTTCACATTGCCCTCTATTTTTTCATTCAATTGGATTTGCTTTACTGTGTCTTGGTTTCTCATAAAGTCACTAGCTTCCATTTGTTCAATCCTAATTCTTAGGCAGTTATTTTCATCAGTTTTTTAATCTCCTTTTCCATTTGGTTTTTCAAACTGTTGACTTTTTTCTCATGACTCTCCTGCATTGCTCTCATTTCCCTTTCCATTCTTTTCTCCGCATCTTCTTTCTTTTTTTTTCCTTTTTTTTTTTTTTTAGTGAGGCAATTGGGGTTAAGTGACTTGCCCAAGGTCACACAGCTAGTAAGTGTTAAGTGTCTGAGGCTGGATTTGAACTCAGGTACTCCTGAATCCAGGGCCGGTGCTCTATCCACTGAGCCACCTAGCTGCCCCTCTGCATCTTCTTTCTATTTCTCCTACTTTCTCTTCAAAGTCCCTTTTGAGAGCTTCCATGACCTGAGACCAGTTTATATTTTTTCTTTGAAGCTTTGGGTGTTGGAGCTTTGACCCTGTTATTATCTTCTTCTTCTGAGGTTGTCTTGTGGTCTACCTTACCCCCAAAGAAGTTTTTGATGGTCTTCTGCTTTCTCTGCCTGCTCATCCTGGCTTACTATTTCTTGGCTTTTAACTCCTTCAAGTGTGGCGTTGCCTCCAGGACACAATGTTCAAGTTACAGCGTAGCCTGGGGGATGGCTGGGCTTCTTCTCAGCCTGCCTGGCCTCACTTTCATTTGATTTTAAACTGGGGGGGGGGGGCACGGGGGCTGCTTCTCCGCTCCACTCCTGTTCTCAGCTTCAGAGGATCCCAGGTGTTTTGGGTTGGGGGGGGGCAGGCTTTAATCTCACCTGGCCTGTTCTCAGGTCCGGAGATAACCTCAGGCCTATTTACTAAGAAATCAACCAGCAAAGCTTTCTGTGGTGTGGTCCTCAGCTTCAGATGAGACGTTCCCCTGCTCCCCTCCCCCACCTGGGTCTCCCACCGCTCAGGATTTCTTCCTGGTTGCCCGCTGGGGTGGGACAGTCAAATCCTTCCTCTCAATCCACTGGTACCCCTGCACTCCCCCCCCCTCCCCGGGCCATTTAGTCCGACCTTGCACTCGGTTCCAGAAGATGCTGGTGCTGTGGCCAATTCAAAGGCACTGGGGCAAATTCCTCTGGCGGGTGTCTGGTGTGTTGGCCCGATTGTGGGGTTAGGCTTTATTCGTGGCCCAGCACGGCCCCCTGAAATCTATCTATAACTGGAGAAAACTCTCAGCCCGTATTTTTGTGTGTTTTTCTGCCCCAAGGGTTCTTTTATTGCTATTTTGGGGGTTATTATATCAGGAGCCCTGTGGGCTTAATGTCTTCCTTCCACCATCTTGGCTCCGCCCCCCCCAAATTGTTAGATTTTGATCTCAAGAAATTCTATAATATAAGCAAATACTGATCACTTATATAAAATTTGTTGTTCAGTCGTGTCTGACTTACTGGGACTGCAATTTGGAGTTTTCTTAGCAAAGATACCAGAGTGGTTTGCCATTTCCTTCTCCATCTCATTTTACAGATGAGGAAACTGAGGCAAACAGGGTTAACTTGCCCAGGGTTATATACCTAGTAAGTGTCTGAGGCCACATCTGAACTCAGATCTTCCTGACTCCAGGCCTGACGCTCTCTCTATTGTGCTACCTAGCTGCCCTATGTAAAAATAAGTAAAATTAAATATTTGCAAGACTTACATTTCTAAAATGCTATGAATTTGTTAACTCCCTCTCTAAGCTTCTCCAGAAATCAGAGAGTAATTCTTTAGTGGCTAAAATTACTAGGCACATAGATTTAATCATATTTAAACAATGATTTTTCAAGGTTTAATGGCAAAAGGACTAACAGTGAGCAGCAAGAAATACCAAGTCATGTCATCCCTAAGAGATCAAGTCATAGGTAAAATACTCATATATTTTAAAAAGTTTAACTACTGGGTTGGACAATTATGCTTCTAGGGACCTAATGATTTAGGAGTGGAAATAAAATAGGTAATATAAATGTATGTCAATCTTTTCAATGAAACACAGGTAAACTTGACTTTATCACTGCCAATCATCTTGCTACCAAAAAATAAGTCAGGAATCTGTCTGCATTATTGGTTCTGGACTTCAGCATCAGAAATTAAAATGAAAGAAGAGCATCAAATCCATACAGTGATATTTCAGGACACATGTATACTTTGTATACTTTTTCCCTAAACAGATCATGTTTCTTCTATCTTCGAGTACAGCCAAAACATTCATTTCCTTCAGCCAAACTCATGGATGTACCTTGTTGAACCTAGCTGAGAGGGTCCTTGAACAATAGACCTGTAAATAACAGGCCCATACTACAATGACATTTAGTCACAATCATCCTTTCATGCTTCTCATTTTATAGCTATAGCTTTAAATTTTAGGCAGTAGAAATAAAACCAAACAGAACCTAAAGAGGCTCCAATTTTTTTTTAAAGCAAGTTAAACTGCTTATGTTTGGAATTAGGCCTTTTTAAAGAACCATTACAAAACTGGAGGGGGGGAAGAAGTTTCAAAGGAACATAAGATGGAACATCAAAAGTTATTCTGGGTTCCACAATGGACAGAGAGAGAACAATTTTTCTTTTAAATTGCAACAGAAAGGTTGAGGTTAGATGGTAGGAAGAAGTTCATGACCATTAAGACAGATATCATTCTGGTATTTGATAAAGGGATATGAGATAAGATACACCAGTGAAACAGGAGAGGAAGAAAAGTAATTGTTTTGAGAACAGTCACAGGGTTCATCTTGCTCAGGGTTCAACTGCAAACTCTTTAAGGATTGGAGCCCCCCTTGTAAAACTTGGCCTAGATAGATTTCCTTAAACTTGAATCTAGACTTTAATCTACCCTGGCATACCCTTTTCCTTGATCAGTTTTATCTCTTCAATGGGCTGCTATTAACTAACTATCCACCAGAAAAATCCCCTAACAGCCATTTCCCCAAACATTTACATTAAATGCCATGTTATACTAATGGTTTGGGGTGTGCTGACTACACTCAATATAGAGCTCACTTTCTTCCTCTAAAATGTTTAATTGGCAGAACTCTGAAGTACATCTAAGAGCTATGAGAAATGAATCAATGCCAATTCAACTTTACCAAAGGTAACTATTTCTCACATTTCATAAAATATTGTATGTAGGCCTAGGTAGGACCCAAAAGGAAGATGAGACATACTCCCATGATAATTATATCAATTTAGGACAGAAAGAGGTTATTGCATTTTCTTTTTTTGTTTGTTTTTTTGTTTTGCGGGACAGTGGGGATTAAGTGACTTGCCCAGGGTCACACAGCTACTAAGTGTCAAGTGTCCGAGGCCGGATTTGAACTCAGATACTGCTGAATCCAGGGCCGGTGCTTTATCCACTGCGCCACCTAGCTGCCCCCTATTGCATTTTCTTGACCCAAGTTTTTGAAATTTTTGAATCAGACCTGTGATTTCATCATTTTAGGAAACTCCCTGTGAGATTTCCTCTATCAGTGCAGATTGGCATCTGCTCAGGCATTTATAATCGCAAAGAATTTATATTACTGTACATTAAGGAACAACAAGATCTTTAAGATTTTTACTCTGTCATCCAAGAATTTATTTTCAAGGAGATTTTTAGATACATCGAAGGCCCTTAAGTATTTTTGAAACTGTTTCAAAATAAGAATTACAATATTCCCTCTTTCATTTTTTGGAAGCAGAACAATGTGTAGTGGTGGTGATGGGTTTAAAGTACTGTAATTGTAATTATTTGAGAATTTCTTTTGCTTTATGTGATATTTCAAATAATAGTTTACATTTATGCAGTGCTCTTAAGGCTTTCTGTGTGACCTCACGAACTAACATGACAATATTTTTGCACAGGAAATGAAAATTACTAGTTACAGGTCAAATTCTGAATCAAGACAAAGAAACAGATGTTGACAGAACCCTTATCTGTACCCTTGAGTTGTAGGTAGGAACACGTATTTCTATTTATGTACTTTAGATATTCTATTATTATGTTATTTTGTTCCCAGAAAGGATGGAGAAGTGTATTTACAGGCACTTGATGGCCTAAGGAAAACAAGTTGGAAAAGAAACAAACTAAAATACTAAACAGAATTTGATGCTTATAGAAAACTAAGGAGTTTTAGGGGGAAAGGAAACAAGTGTTTATTAAATACCTATTATATTCCAGTCACTATATTAAGCACTTAATAAATATCTTATTTGGTCCTTACAACTTCAGGAGGTAGGTGTGATTATTATCCCCACTTTCCAATTGGATAAACCGAGGCAGATGAGATTAACTGACTTGCCTAGTGTCAAACAACTAAAGTTAAGTGTCAGGGGCCATATCTGAACTCAGGTTTTTCTTATTCAAGACCCAGTGCTCTATCCAGGAAGCATAGAGATGGGAGTCTCTGGTGCTATCTATGTATCTATCTATATTTGTGTGTGTGTGTGTGGATTCTTTTTTTATTCATTCATTCATTTTTAAACACTTTGGGCAAGTCACAACTTCCCTGGACTTAAGTTTCCTTATTTGTACAATGAGGAGACTGAACTAGGTGGCCCTTTGGGCTATGTTTCCTATGAGCCATTACTTTATTTTATTTTTTGGCGGGGCAGTGAGGGTTAAGTGACTTGCCCAGAGTCACATAGCTATTAAGTGTTAAGTGTCAAGTGTCTGAGGCCGGATTTGAACTCAGGTCCTCCTGAATCCAGGGCCAATGCTTTATCCACTATGCCACCTAGCTGCCCCCAAGCCATTATTTTAGTAATAACTGAAATTTATATATTGCTTTAAAGTTTGGAAGCATTTTAAGTTTAAACCCATGGTTTGGATATTGATGATGAAAATAAGGCTCAAAGAAGTTGACTCATCCAAGGTCACACACGTAGTGTCAGTGGCAGCATTTGAATATAGGTCTTACTAATCTGATTCCAAGTCCAGAACTCTATTCATCATCCTATGTTGCCTCCTCTCTCATCCAACTATTTAGTTCCATTCATTAGGGTATATTAATGTTTTAAAAAGTATTTTGATAACTGTGTTACAATATAACTGGTTTCCATTGCAACCTTCTATGTTTTATTTTGTGCACTTAAAAACATTGTAAGCAGCAGTCTATAGGCTTTACCAGACTGCAAAAGAGATCCACTTTATAAAAAGCCTTGAGGAACTTCTGGAATCTACACTAGAATTCTAGAAGATTCTTATAAGAAAGCCCATCTTATAACTAGGTTTTGACTGAACATCAAAAGGGTCCTTGTAGTAAAACCAGGTGACATTTCATCATTTAACTACATAAGCTATGGCAAGTAAGTATTGGGAGGACTAAGTATGTTAGGTGAATTAATGACCCCTTATAGAAGAATACCAACAGGGAGTTCCCAATTATCACTATAATATGCCTTAATACTCTTCTAATGATACCAAACACATACAGACTCTCACCGCTTTTACCTACTCATCATCTAGTCTTGAATATCTGTCCACACCTGTAGGGAAAGGTAATTCCCATATATTGGCTCTTTTTGTTTTGAAACATTTCTCAGGTTTCCTTGTTCTTCAATCATCCATTTCTGCAAAATGACACCAAGTGAAATAGCCTAACAACACATATGCAATCAAGATTTAATCTTTAGATGGTCTACTTTGATTCCCTCAAATTTAAGAATACGGACTACATTCAAGGAACAAATTTTCTTCTCCAAAATAAATTGGAAGCATTTTATCCCTCTACAAAGCAATTATTGCCTGTCTCCATTAAAGATTGACTAAATGTACACTAAAACCAGAATCAAATGTTAATTAGTGATAATAATTTTTAGAGAATGAGCATAAGCTTTAAAAACAATCAGCAGCATAACCCTGCTAAAACCTGATTTGATTTGTATCAGCAGCTGTATACACCTACCAGTGTATACACTTTCTCTCTGAAATATTTTCTCAACTCTATTTCTTCCTTCTGTTGATACTATGTCTGAAATTTTAGCAGCCAAGGAAAAGATATTGGAACATCATATAGTCTCCAATCTCCAGAAGTTGATGTTTGAATCAACACTAAGTGGTCACATAACCCTTCAACCACCTATAGGTTATAATTCCCAGAACATATTCCAGAGTACTGGGTTCACTTATAAATTTTAAGATCCTCCATTAGATTGTAAGCTTTTTGAGGGCAAGGACTATTTTTTGCTAAACCCCCACGGTTTAGCACAGTGCATGGCACATAATAAGTCCTTAACAAATGTTTACTGATTGACTGGCATAACCCACAACAGTAATCACATATGAACTAAATTCATCTGGATATGAAAGCCAATTAAGTTATTCTCTCCTAGACAAATGCTTTCCCTTTTAAATGACTCTCCCAGTAAATGTTCCTGGAACTTGTGACAATTAAAGTCTTCAAATAATTAGCTATACCCAAAGACAATACTAGATACCATTTTTTTCTTCTATATTTTGGATATAGGCATTACTAAATGGTGATGATATATGAAGTACCTCAGGAGTAAAATTTTTTCCAGGCATCGACTGCTATGACACCCTTATTTTAACTTTTCAAAAAAATCAAAATGAACAATTTTAAAATTTTATGATTTAAAATGTTAACAAGCTGATATTCTCAAAAGAGTTATAATGAGATGTTGACTTAAGGGCACAATTTAAAGAAATATAAGCCTAAAACACCTTGGGATGCCCCTATCTAATTTTTTTATCTTTCTTTTTTATTTTACTGATATAACCAGCCATCTTTCACTATTTAGCCCTATTATCAATTGGTATTTTAAAGAATCTTAGAGTTAAGAAGGGTATCTGGCCCAATTCTTACTTAAAGCAAGAATTCCCTTTTTAAGCATCCCTAAGTAGTTATTAAGCCTCTATCAGAAAATATCATGAGGCAATATATTCCATTTTTGTATAGGTCTAATTATCAAATGTGTTTGTTGAGCTACAATATGCCTCCTTGTGGTATTCACCGAAGTGCATTATGGGCTTTAAAGACTTATAAGTTTATAAACTCAAAATAATCTTTGTCCTTACTTACATATCTCCATATCATTTTCACATTAAAAAAAATATCTGAACTCAAGCCTTGCTGGTTACTATAGAACCCAACTTCCCTTTCTTACTTATCAGGTTCATTCATGATTATATTTTTAGAAAATCCCTCGATCTTTTTGAGTTGTCTTTTCTATTAAACTCTTGGGTTATATGAAATCTGGGATAATATAATCATTTTCTCCCCATTCTTATTCTTTATACTTTACTAAACAATTCCTCCTTTTGGACAGAATTAGTTGTAGAGTAAAAGCACTGCTTACTACTAATTCCTTTTGAAAGATGAATTAGTAGGGAAATTTAAGAATGTATTTAATATTCTGCTTTTAGCATAATTAATACCAAAAAACTGAAATCTCATTTCATTAATACAATCTTTTGTGCTGGTGTTGAGATACATCTCAAGAACTCACCATCCACTTCCTTCACTTGAACATATATTCTGTGACATACTCCCACAGTCATGTTACTTCTCTTTTTTAATTTCTTTTCACTTTACCCAAATACTGCCTCCATTATAATTCCTTCCTTAACTTCATTAGTGAATGAATAATGAATGATAAAGTTTTAATTAATTATTTACTATGTGTGAGAGTAATTGCTCTTAGATATAAACACAAGCAAGACTCTTCCTACCCTCAGAGACCTTATACTCTAATGGGGTAAGATAACACATAATAGGGAGCCAGAAAGTTAGGGGAAAGAAGATGTGGACTAAGGCTGTGAATGGTAGCTAGGCTGGGAAATTAAGTGGAGGCCTGCTTCCAAGCTGGAGAAGTAAAAGTACACCCATCAGAGCCCTAGGGTCCCACAGTCAGAGTCAAAGGTTCCATATGAGGGGGATAAGGATGGCTGGAATGAAGGCAACATGATTTGGAAAGAGAAGTGATAGGAGAGGCCTCATTCTGGCCAGGATGATCTGAAAGCTCTACTATTATATTCTACGATTTCCTTGCAGGGATTGTGACATAAAGAACTACTCTGTTGTCTTCTCCTATCAGATCAATTTCTTTGAAAAGTACGTACACTCTTTCATTTTCAAGTATGAGCTTTGATTTTAACCCTTAATCTAGAGTACTAACCATAACTCAATTTTTTTAAAAAAAGCTGCTGCCATTTATACAATGCTTTAGTACTTCTATAAGGTACTTTATATACATTCTTTTATTTGAGCTTCACAAAATCCCTGGGAGTTGTTACTACAGGAAATATCTCATTTTAAAGATGAGAACAGTTTCAGAGATTAGCCTAATAACAAACAGCTAACAAATACTGGAATCAAGAAGATCTGGGTTTGAATCCCATCTCTAAATCCAGAGCAGTAGGATTTCTTTCTACTTATTATACAGTGATATAGCTTACTCAAGATATCTTTCTAATGCATAAATATCAAATGTAATTATTTAATGCCAATTATGCAACTCATATTGCCCTGCATCCCTAGGCCCTAGAAATATTTCCTTCCTAATCTACCTGTTCTTCCCACTTTAAGGTTTGCCACATTAGATAAACTACACTCTAAATCACTGGGTGATCCCATGAATGAATACTATGTTCCAAAGTAATGATGCTAGCTAGCTAGGTTAGAAGGACAAATAATAGTAGGATCTAGGAAAGGGACTAGACATCTTTTAGTCCAATTACTAGTTCAAGGTTACAAGACCTAATAAGTATCAGCGTAATTCAAACCTCTGTCTTTTGAATCCAATTGATGACTTTTCACTGAAGCAGAACACTTTTCTCTGTGTCTACACTCTGTCTGAAAGAAACCAAACTGACAATTATTCCCCAATATGACAGCTCTTCCTCTGGCATATGTGTATAACTATATGTATGTGTATGTGCACACACATACATATACACACACATAGATACACATGTTGATAGATAGCTATTTAAGTCACATCTCTGACATATATTGTGTCCCTAGGTAACTGTCTCTATGCAGCAGGAAAATAAGACTGTATGTACAGTTGCAAAAGCAGATGCCTACGGAGTTTCCTTATCCAAGATTTCCCTATTAGCAATGAAATCCCAGGTCCAATTCTTAGCCCTATCCAATTTGTCATATTACTTATTATATTTATGTGGATTTTAAAAGATCCAGTCTAGTTTGTTTTTTTAAAAAAAAGGACACCCCCCCCCCCCGCCAAAATAAACAAAATATGAGTTTTTTCCATCTAACTGTTGAATAATAGATTGGAACAGATTATTTGGAAGAGTAGCTGAGGGCAAAGAGGGAAACATCTACTCCAGTTAGAGAACTAGGATCCTTCATGGTTGCTCATATAATGGAAGTTATCCATACTGGTCAGACTTTAGTCATGTACATAAACAAAGGGCCTACTTTACCTTCTGCTACAATAAACCAAGTTTTTTCCAACCATTATAACACTTAAGATTTGATGAGATAATTTTGCCAAACCACCCAAAGTAATGAATACATTTAAACTCCACCCTAAAGCACTTGTATTAGCCAACAGGAGGAGACTGTACCAGAAAGGAAAATATTGTCTCTGGCTCAATGAACTTACAATTGTTCTTGGAAGACAGAGCAAAAAATTAGGTAGTAAAATATGAAAATGGAGAACCAGATAGTTCAAGATGTGTAATTAACACCACTTATTTATTTTTCTGCTTCTATAGAGGTTACAAAATGGACTAGTATCAGTGTGTCTAGAATTAGGGTTCTTTAAAAAAAATTAACATGTGTGCCAACATAATATTCAATTGTTAAAAAAATCACTAACCTTTGAAAAATTTTGAACTATGATCTGAGTAAGAGAGATTAAGTTTAAATGAAAAAAAATTTAAGGGCTAAAATATCTCAATCTCCCCACTGTATTAATAAGATAAAAGTTCTTACAAGAAATTGACGTACCTGGAAGCTTGTTCAAGCTATCTTTTTAAAGCATAAAAATCATATGTAATTATTTGATTCCAATTATGTGACTCATTCTAGTTAAAAATCTTTGATTTTTTAAAAGATTCTTATTGAGGCAGCCTTTATATGAAATATCTGGGGGGACAAAAGTTAGACCAAAGAATCTTTCAATTCAGGTGGAACTTAGGAAAAGCTGCCTTAAGTGACCAGACACTTTAGGACAATTTTGTTTTAGCTAAAAAATGCATCTCCTCCAGCATATAACATATTTCTCTGTGGATAGAAGGTCCCCAATGCCTGTTTTATTATATAAGGGAACATACTAATCCCAGAAAGACATCACCTAAGTAAATTACAGTCCCTTTAAAACTGCTCAGTAGCTACAAAATATATTCATGCCAAACTCTGGGTTTTCATTATTTAAAACAAAACACTCAGCTATTATTTTATCTTACCCACAGGTCATCCCCCCCCCCACCTTTAACTATTTCACCCCTACAAAAAAAAATACCTGATCTATCTTCAACAGAAATTAATTATGTTCAATAAGGATATATTCACATTGTGCTCCCATAAAGAGATTAGTATCCCAGAAAAGTGAGTAGGTGACTTGTGAAAACGTACCATACCTTCAATGTTTCAAGAAGACTAAGCATGTTAGAATGCATTTTTTTAAATTTTCTACATGAAGAACAAAAGAAACAAGAATAAGAGAAAAAAGTCTTAATTACAGGTGAAAGATTTTTATGACCTATGATACTTTGTTAGGGATTATAAATTTTTGTTGCAGATTTTTTACAATCAAAACTAGAAGAAACCTTACAAATCTACCTAATCCAATTCTTTCCTTTCTTTTGCATAGGAGAAAACTGAGACCAATTAATTTGAGAGTTTAAGTGATTTGTCCAAGGTCTCGAAGCTGGTGGTAGAGCCAAAAATAAAACTCAGTCATATTTAAGAGTCCCATTACCACTACCACATGAAGAATTTCTATCTCTAATGAGACTTTTAATGACCTGAATCTTTACCTAAGGGTGTAGGATTGAAAGGACCCCCAAAATCAAGTGATCTTTGAGTATTCTAATTCTGGGATTCTCTTATTTTTGAATTTATAATCTTTACTTTAAACCAGTGCCCAAACTACCTAATAATGTAATAAGTCAGCAACTAAGTGGAGACAAACCAGACTACCAAGTCTTAAGTGGAATAGAAGAGGCCTCCAAAAGGATGGTGTCTACCTCCTGTAAAATTTTTACTATTTTTCTACAAGAGTTGGTTGACCTCAAGTCCTCAGACCACATGTAGAAGTAAACACTGAGACCTAGAAGGGAATTCAGGTCCTTTATTCTAAAACCATCACTTTACAGATATAGAAATGAGATTCAGTGACTTGCCCAAGGTCATCTAGTTAGTTACAGGCAAAGCAAAGAAGAGAAACCATGCCTTCTGTATCATAGTCCTTTTATCTTAATACCTACAGTCTTTATTAATATCTTAAGTGGTAATGACCTCTCTCCCTTAACTATCTTATATCTATTTGAATTTATTTTATTTACTTTTATGAATTATATTTATTATTATAGTATTTACTTCTTAAATCCTCTTATACACTTTCAGCTCCTTGTAAGTAGGGATTGTTTTTTCTTTGTATTTGTGTCCAAAATATCTTAACAAAATGCCTAGCACATTGCAGACATTTAATAAATGCTTATTAACTAATTTCTGCCACATATGAAACTCTATAGAACGACATGCCTCAATTAGGGTGGTGCTATATGAATAAAGAAATAAAGTAGTATGTGATAGATGTTGCATAGATGGAAATGACAAGATCTGTCAAATTGGATTTGTGGACTGAGAGTCAGGAATTATACAAGTATAAGGCCAAGATAAACCTGGGCAATTAGAAGAATGGTAGTACCTTCAATAGAAATTTAAAAGATGTAGATTTGGGAAGAAATTAATAAGTTATGTTTTAGACATGTTGAGTTTGAGGTGTCTCTGGGCCATCCAGTTTGAATCACCCAAAAAGCAGTAACTGAAACTCAGGGGAGTGGCAGGGACTGGATATAGAGATCTGTGAACCGTCTGCATAATGATAATTAAACCCAGGAGAGCTGATGAAGTCATCAAAAGAGGAAAGAAAGGGAAAAGAGAAGGAAACCTAGGACAGAGTCTTGGGGAAACACTTATAAGTAGGGGGTATGACATGGATAATGAGCCAACAAAGCAGACTGAGGAGAATATATGTATTACCATTTGCAAATATACTGATGCTGTGATTTAAATTCCTCTGAACAAACCAAAATATTACAATCTAGACTGGAAGAGATTTCACCCTAAATAAAAACAAATTTCAATTCTGTTAAGTGTGTTAAATTATTTAGGTATTAATATTTTGGAAAAAAAATTTACCAAACTCATTAAGTTATGTGACCCTGGGCGAGTCACTTAATCCCAATTGCCTCACCAAAACAACAACAACAACAAAAACCAAACAACAACAACAACAACAACAAATCTCAATAAGTACTATCTCCAACTTTTGATCTGGTTAATCAATTTTGTCTACTGTAGTTCCTTTCATATATCCCAAGGTACTAAGTGCATCTCGGGGTAGAAAAATCAATTTCTAACTTCCAGGTAGTCTTTCAAGATTTATCCACCTGCGCTGGTATATCTCATTATTTATTTGGCTAGGATTAACACAAGCTATTACTATTAGGATTGGGAGTAGGAGGAGAGAGGGAAAAAAGGGGGAGGAGTTACTTTCTTTGAATTTATGAACATGGAATGTCCGATTTCTCATGTTATATGACTGTCCTGCCCCAACCCTTTGCTTATACTATGAAGTAAAAGGCATAGATTAGTCAATTAGAATGGCATACCTTTTATGGCTAATCCAGAAGGCAGAATAATAAATTAAGTTTCTTAAATTCATGAGTGTCAAAACTGCTACCCAAGGGCTTGGCAACCAGCCTTGTAATTGGGAAATGTTTAACAAAACAAAAATACAATACAGCACAGATAATATGTTTTTTTGGGTTTTTTTGGTGAGGTGACTGGGGTTAAGTGACTTGCCCAGGGTCACACAGCTAGTAAGTGTCAAGTGTCTGAGGCAGGATTTGAACTCAGGTGCTTCTGAATCCAGGGCCGGTGCTCCATCCTTTGTGCCACCTAGCTGCCCCACAGATAATGTTAAACAATAATTTTCTAATTCAATATGGAGTCATGGGGATCTTTTCTATTTGAATTTGATATCATGATGAGCATAATTCATTTTAATATCTATACAGGGATAAATCCACCACCTGTGATGGCTGAGGCAGCTGAAGAATTTGGGGCACTAAGAGAATGTAGGTCAAGAATAAAACTATGGATTGAGGAATTCAACTCCAAGACAGAATGTGTCTATTTCATCTTGAAGTCCAATTCAGTCTGGAGATAAGATCAAGATTAGCATAAACTGTGATTCAAAAGTTAAGGATTAATGAGGAAAAAGACCCAATTATATTTGAGACTTTAAGCTTCCTTGTCTCTATCATCAGTACACCTGGCATTTGGTGCTTTTTAAGTTCAACTCTTTTAGGAAGTACATTGATAAACTGGAGAATATCCAAAAGGCTTGTTCAGAATAATAAAAACTTGAAGACAGGGAAATAGAAGGATCTTTTGAAGGAATGAGGATGTTCTGCCCACAAGGGGAAAAGTAGCTTCAGGTAGAACATGATAGCTAGTCTTCAATTATTTTCAGAACTGTCAAGTGAAAGAGAAATTAAATTAAATTTCTCCTGCTTGGCTCCATAGGGCAAAACCAGAAGCAATGGTAGAAGTTACAGATATTGGTCCAAATATAAGGAAGAAGTGAAGCTATCCAGAAATGGAATGGAGTTGCCTCCAGAGGAGGTGAGCTGCCCTTCATTTTGTCATCTGGCAAAGACAGATGACCACGTTGTCGTCACTGATGCTAATGAGAGGATTCTTAAACAAACATAGGTTGGACTTGATGACTTCCAAATTCTACCCACTCTGATTCTTTGAGAAAACAAATGGAGAGTTAATGATTGTAAGTAAACCTGGCTTGGATATAGACAGCTGCCATGAAAAACCACAGGCCAAAGCATAAACTTTGAAATTAGGGTCACATGAATCAAGGTATCTACTGACTCCTAGAATTTCCTTCTGTTCTGATGAACCTATTTGCCTCAGTTTCCTCATTTGTAAAATGGTAATAAAAATAGCACCAACCTCCCAGGGTTGTTGTGAAGATCAAGATAACTGTAAAGAGCTTAGCACAGTGCCTGGCACACAGTAAGCGCTATATAAATATAAACATAAAAACTATTATTATTGTAGCTTTTGTAAATATAAATAAAATGAAAGCTATTTTTATTTTCCTATTATTTTGGAGTAAATGGTAACAATCTTGGAAAAGGAATGGTTAGTTTAGTGAATTTATTAAAGTAGTAAACTTTTCCAGCAGGGCAAGATAAATTTAATACTGAAACTATACAGAATATTGTTGAGATGTTTAATGTCCTGGGTAATAGAGAATTATTATTAAGAGAATGTCAAATAAAATATATAATATTAATAAAATGAAATGGGAGGTAAAGTCCAGTAAACCACATAAATAAGAAAGATGCTTCTCTTTTCTCCCCTTCCTAACCCAAGCACAAACTGAAAAAAGGCTGTCCAATTCTCTGATCCTATAGGGTTTCATCTCTACAAGGATACTTTCCTAATTATTTCTACATAAACATTCATGAATTCTGAACTATTTCTCCTACAAATGTCCCCAAATATTTCTAGCAACCCTATTTTGAGATTACAAGTTACCTATATCTCAGTCCCTACACCCTGAAAAAGGATTACAAGGTCAACTGACCTTTATGTACCTCAAAAAGGAGAAGGAAACTGTTTAATAACTCATTTTATCTGGTGTTGTGTTTAAAGAATACATGTATGTATATGTAATGTGTGTATATGTATATGTGTATGTGTATACATATCTATACATATAGACATACATATACAAACACTTAAAAAAACTTGTAGATTATATATATATGGAGATCTATCTATCTGTGTAGCGAGAGCTTGCTCAGAGCTCAAATCACAAGTACTTCTATAGCCAGTTTTCATGGCCTATATTAAAATAAATTAAGTGGCTCCAACATACCAATTTGAAAGTCTTTAAAAATAGGCACTTCCCTGTATAGGCTGTCTCTTCATCTTCCATTGTATTATAATGTACATTCTAGTAATGGGAAATATGTTCAATCCTTGGCATGCAGCTGACAATGCCACTAAACCTAAAACTTCTGAAAACAACCTAAGACTACAGAATGAAAACCACAGTGACTGTATTGTCATGTCTGTGCAAACTGGAAGGGGGAAGGGAGAGAGGGAGTCAGAGATTTGAAACATAGTTGTCTCTTTTTAAAGGCAGGTTTAAGAAATTCACTTCTACTTTTCCATTCATATTATTTATTTTGATTTCTTTTTGCTTTGCCAGAGGCTGATAGGAAAAGTTGTTTTGGTGTATATACCTTACTTCATTTCCTTTTCCTTCTAAGCATCCAAGAGAGAAAAATAAGGAAAGGAAAAGAACTTTCCATTTATTTGAAAGATGATGTAGCTTCAAGATATTCCATGCCCTCGCCCTGTTTCTCATTCCCACTTCCTATTGCCAATGTTTTGACTACTTTACTATTTAATATAATCACAGGAAGATAGACATGGGGAAAAGAGTACAACTTATATTTTGTCATAACTTTTTAGTAGTTCAGGTAAAAGTTTTGAAGGGAATTTGAGACAATTGACTGAAGCAAATTCTTGTGGATTTGAGGGCTTTTTGATGATTTCATCCTTGTTGCCCCCTCACACTTGGTTTTAACTCATAATATTAATATTCCTACTCTTTATACCTTGTACACATGACCAATATTCCAAGTAGAAATGGTAAGGAAGGACATCTGGCTAATATGGTTTTCCAGTTCTTTATTTAAGCCAGAGGAAAACAAAAGTTAATTCCTTTATGGCTTACAAAATTCTACCTTCTTTTCCTGCCCTTTTCCTTCTATTACTTCCTCTTTCTAAATTAATAAAGGAGAAAAAGTTAGACCTTCAGGTCTAACAAAAGACAGTTACTACTAAGAAGCTACAACGATCATAGGGCCCAGAAATACAGAAGTGAAAAACACATGGAGAAGAGGACGCTGTGCTACCTCAGTCAGGAATTAATATACAGGAATTAATACAGCTGCATCTGTTCCTACTAAATAATGTCTGAGGTGAGAGCATTCATGCAGCATTTTTCCAGAATTAAGTTAAGCAGTTTTTTTAAACGTGACAAGTGAAGAGCTAACTAAATGCAAATCAAATCAAATTAATATTTATTACTCAGCTACTTTATACAAAAGCAAAATAAATGTTTCCATATGCTTTAGCCCATACATTACCAAAAATGGAATAGAGAATTCAAGAAAAGATAATTTTTAAAGAGAGGGATAAAGCAGGCATCCCTTAAATGTTCATATTCCACTACAGTAATTCTGAAGCATGAATCCAACTTGGTATGGTTCAAGAAGAAAGTCTGGGTGATAGAACAACTTTTCTCCCCTTTTAAGCGTATTTTTCTCATTTATCTTAGAAGATATTAAGACCCAGTTAATACATATGTGGCTCAACTTTGATTCTCTTATACAGGAAAAAAAAAACCCAACACAAATTTCCACTATGCTGAATTTGATATTATTATAGTCAGAAACAAAGAGACTAGCAAAATTGTGTAAAATTTCAGCATATTATGATTTACAAGCAGGGAAGTCTAATGTTAATGTTATATATCCTCCCATCTCCAAACATATTCAGCTGTATAACTACGTACCTGTTATTTTGTCTCTTACGAGCTTACAGGACTCTATTTCACCAATGCTCCCAAAGAGGCTTTTCAGCTCCTCCTGTGTCATGTTCTGAGGAAGGTAGTTGACTATTAAATTGGTCTTGCTATCCTCTGTGTTCCCAGAGTCAACTGGTGATGAGCAGTTGTTGTTTATGGTGGTTGGACCATTCGCTGTGTTATTGCAAGTTGGCCCATTAGACAGTTGTGTTTCCATGGCAGCAATTACCTGCTAAAAACAGAGAAAACAAGAAATGTCAGAATTCATATTTCACAATCTATTAAAAGAGATTCCAGCCAAGAATTTAAAGACATGTCACTAAACACAAGTTGCACTGTTAAAATGACAATAAAGCCCGTACTAAACCACAGCACCCACACTATCCCATCAGTTATGAAAATATACTTTTAACATTACATATTACTTAGAACATACATAATAAGTGCATTGCTGCGCATGCATAAAAGTACAGAACACATTTCTAAATTAAACATTGTCTACTACATTCTGGATCTATTTAGATTCCCCTACTCACCTGGGACTTCCATGGACTTCAGGTCAAGTTTGTTTTGCTTAAAAACATAGATTCAAACCCCATACTACAGATGGGTGGCATAAGGTGCTGCAAAAAATCACCTAGCTTAAGGAGAACTGGATGTACTCCTTAGAATTTAAACACTAACATCTATAAGCTTAAAAATCAAAGTGGAAATAAATGCACATTTTTGTCAACATGTACTGTTTTGGTTACATATTGAAAAGTTTTTTGATTGACAGTCTCCTGTCACTATCCTGCCTATGAGTTGAGAGGAAGAAAAATCATGAATGTCACATGTTAGGCAGTGGAAGAGCATCTGAATGAAAGTTTGGGAATGAAACGATGGAATACTATTTCCACCTTAATGAACTGTAGCCCTTTCTTTCCACCATTAGAGCTAAGGAAAAAAAAATACCACCTAACAATTCTCATCCACTAGGCTAGTGGCAACTGGTCTCCGGTATCAAAATCAAATCTCTACACAATTAAAGTTGGCATTCTGGCTTAACACTAGTAAAACTGTGTAGTTCACACACACACAAAAAAACCCAAAACAAAACAAAAAACCCAACAACAATCCACACAACAAAAACAACTCAACTTTTAAGAATAACCAGCTCAAGCAATTCTAACTTGAGCTTATAATAAGAATGTGAGTAAAAAGCAGCTACAAACTTCAAATATGCTAGACAAATATCAAGGTTGGCCAATAGAGACCCAGACTATTAATAATACTCAAAAACTTAATGAGGTCTAGCATTCATAGTATCCAACCCGTAACTCTTCATACAGAAGAGCAACAAACCACAGTCCTAAGTTTTCCAAAAAGTCTTTAGATACCCTAAAACAAATGGATTAAGTTTTTAGGGTTCTTAAAATCTGAAGCTTTATTGCAAGCATGGCCCCTCCAAAGACATTCAATAAAATTTCTAGTCTCCACAGAGAAACAACCTCTAAAAAGACAAAGTTCTGAATTAGTGGGGATTTTAATTTGCAATATCTTAATATATAAAAAAAGAAATGGAAGTCAAGGAGGAGGTATTAGAGTAAGAGAAGGAAAGAGGAAAAGTGATAAGGGGAAGACAAAAGTAGTTTTAAATTATAGTACCTAAAATGTTTAAGGCAATACCAATAGAATAAGCAAAACACTCATATCGTAGTAAACCTCTTTTAAAGGAGGCCAGCATTGAACAATGGATTGGCCTAGAATCAATAATACCATAATTAAAGAGAAATTGAAACCAGGCTATTTCTGTGACATTGGACAAGTCTCAGTACCTCCAAACCTTTTTTCTCTTCTCCAAGAAGGGAACGCTTTCATTTGTTCTATATACTTCCTTCAGAGGGATGTTGAGGGTTGAAAAAATAAACACAAAAGAAGCATCTGAAACATGTTGGGGAGAAGGGATACTACTACTACATTAAGAAGGTTGTGCTTTTTTGTATAAAATGTAATAAATCTGTTTCAATTGTTTGTCTTCCTAAGAAATCCTAATCAATACAATTTTGCAAAACAATATTGTCATTGCAAATTACCCCGAAGTGCTTTCCCTACAAACCACCCCCTTAAAAAACTCCATGTTTTTAATGGGTTAACCCATTCCTTTCACCTATCAAAACAAAGAACTTCAGAAAAATAGTGACCAAGGCCAATTTGAAAAAATAACAACAAAAACAAACCAAAAAACCCAAACAAAATCCCCCCACCTGCTGTTCTTGTGTTACTTTATATGAAAGAACTATGGGGGCCCCAAATGTTAGATTCTGTCTAAAGCTCACTGGGACAGTGTTTAAAATATAAAGTATTCATTGATTGAAATTAGCAGGATTTAGCAAGGACAACAAACAATCCATACTTAATTGCACAATTATTTTCATGTTCAGGTGGCAAGAATGAGATCCTAAGCCAACATTCAAGTGAACAGCTGCAGTAGGCTGTGCACGCTGAAAATTACAGCATTTCTCAGCTATAGAACCATCTGCTCAGAATAAAATGATACTAATGTGCTATATTTTACAAATAATGCATATTCCATTGATAGGCTCAACACAACTGTTCACAGAATGAGAACTTGTTCAGCAGTTATTGGGCAAATGATTTTCAGCCAGAATTTTTTTTTAAATCATTTAAACAGTTTTAAACCATCAAGATTTGTCAATAACCTCAAAATTTAGTAACCAAAAAAATACATAGTGAAACAGAATGCAAGTTACTGTAACTTAGTATTCAGACCATACCAAAACTTTTTTGTTCAAAACTTTACACTCTTTTCTTTGAATCTGCACCAAAACCTAATTCAGATTACAAGTTATACAAAGTGTGGTTCTAATTCTACATTTATCACTATATTAAAAATTGCAATGTGCTCAAAATCCTAAGCAAGGCCATACAAAATGGGCTGAAATGTAAGAATATACATACATAGTATGCGCCAAATGAAAGATTCAAGTGTTTGGTATGGCCTTAGCACTACTGCAACATGCTAAAAAAGTAGCCTACAGAATTTAAGAAAAATCCCACAGACCCCAGTCCAAGGCTCTGCTGCCCACGAACCACTTCTAAGCAGAGAAGCCACATCACACAGTCTGACTGCCATGTTAGTTTGGAGTTGCCGTCTGCAATATGGACACAAAAAGTACCGTATGTTAGATTAGCAAGATAATGCAACAAATCAGTTTGTACAAATTTACAGTAATTGTATTTATATTCCCAGCACGTCCATGCAGTGTGGCTTAATTGAATTTGAGGCAATTCCAATCTAATCTTTCCAAATTCGGTTTAATGTGTACTTTTCTTGCACAAAAATAAGCATTTTAATTAAGAGCCTGATTTAAAAGTAGTATTAACTAGTTATCTTGGCATCTATCCTGACGCACTACCTTAAACAACATCTAGAGAAATATCATGTGCAACTATTTTTATTTTTAGAATGTAAAAGGGGGAGAGGAAGGTAATGTGCATGATTTAATTTTACAATGATGAAAGTGGTTGATCATGCAGTTTTGTAAAGTTTCTCTGTTAAGACATTCTGAAAAGCTCTCCCCACTTCTCCCCCAAATACTGAAAGGGTATTAAGAAAATAGTTATGGGAAGAACAGGCTATATTGTTCCATTAGACAACAATCTTCTTTTTGTCCTGGGACTTAAAATTAAAAGTGAACTGAAACCCTGTGAAGACATTTTGCCACTATAATCAAACTGATTTCTTTTAACAATTTCACTGAGAATTATTCACATATACCGAGAGACAGTAAAACCAGCATCTTTCAATTGGAATAACTGGACCAAAAAATAAGAATGTTTAGGGTAATGCTTGAATTGGATATCAGTTTGGTCCCTGAACACACCAAGTGAACATTTTTTAATATGTAAATTGCAAACACAGCACGATTGGAAATTAGCACTGCTATGAGGCCTCCAATATAGTTAATGGGCCATTTAGAACTTATTACAACTTTCCCAGATACTAAACAGAGCCACAATATTGACACAAAATCCCAATTCTACTCTCTTTTGGCCACCCAGCTGTTCTAAAATAGGCCCACTTTTGACTGCTATAATTCAGAAACAATAACTTAGAACGACAGGGGCTTAGCCCAAAGTGCCCTGGGGTAATATGAATGAGGACTAAAAACTTCCTTGACATGTATGAGCACAAAATATGACTTTTCAACATATACATGTATAAACACACACAAAAACATGTACACATACGCACAGAATATATATTAGTGAAAATACATATATGATGAAATGCTATAGCCAGTGAATGTATACACACACACACACACACACACACACACTCTCTCTCTCTCTAACTTTTTCTCAATTGGATTTTTAACACTTAACATAACTTTAAAACCCATTTTCCCCTGGAAATATGGGAGTTTTTCTTATTTATGTTTAGATAAAGAGTTAACCTCAAAACTAGGCAACACTGGATTCAAGTCCTGCCTCTGACATAATTTGCCTCTGTAGCATTGGATGAGTCATTTAACTCTTTAATTCCCTAGGCAATTTTGTAAGCCTGTATTGTAGGAGAAATAAGGTGGTAGGAGGAATTTCTCCATAGAGTAACCTTCTCTTATGTTCCATGTAAGGGATTTCAGGAAGCATTTTTAGCATATTCTTTCCCTTCTAAACCCACACCCTCAGAGAAATGTGTCTGATCCCATGGAATACAAAACAAATTAAAGCCTGAACCTGTTAAAAGAACTATAGAAAATACTAATTACATACATAATATGATAAAGCAAGCACTAATAGTGTTAGGCTGCTTATTAGGCACAGACTGATATCTACAAGAGCAGATCAAAGAGATTTCAACCAAAAGCTTAATAATACTACTTTATATTTCCTTAATGCTTTACTATTTATGAAATGTATTTACATTAACATTCTATTTGACCTGGACGACAACCCCATCAGGTAGAGCATTTTGAAGATTAAGGAAACTGGGCCTTAGAAAATTTGACAAGTATCCCCAAATCATACAATTACATAAGTGAAAGATCCAGAACTATGACTAATTCTTTCAAGTTCTCAGCCCTGTCTCTTAATGTATAACATACATAACCTAAATACCTACAGAAGTTAAAAGCCTCATTATTTGACAGTAAGTTTCAAGGAACCATGAAATAGAATCATATTAAATTTAGGACTCCAAATCCCATTCCACAGGAGATAAAAACTAATGAGCTAATTTTGTGACACCTCTTTTGGAAGGGTCAATATACATGAAAAATAATTCCATTGCACCATATGAAGGCTGTGAAAAAAGGATTTTGCTGTACTTATACATTTTATGCACACCAGACAGTCTTTCTGATCTAGTTAGACCTGTACCTTTATTGGAAGTTATAAATAAATTGCTCACATGAGTCTTACCTTTATTCTGGGCAAAAATTCTAAGTTACTAAAAATGCAAAGCTCTATCCCCTTCACTAAAGGACATGAGATTTCATTCTCCTGAATCTACCATCGGCAACTTTGCTGCATAGCCTATATATAGCTTCCTTTGGCTTTAAAATCCTTTGCAAGAAAGAACAACTGTATTCTGAATTTATACTTAAATGTTTTAAAGATCTGGGTATTTGATCAGTGCAAGCACTACACTCCACTTAAGAAAAGAAAAATGTCCCCCCAACACCTTAATATATTGACTTCTAATTTTTGTGGGCAGGGGGAAAAAGGGAAAAAAAACCCCCACCTGGTAAGCAATACTAAAGTCGATACACTTTTCAGGGCTCAGCTATACTAATCCTTAGATAATAGATACAGAATTCATCAGTGGAACTCTACTTGAAGTCATTCCAGCTTCCTTACATTCACAACATAACATTATCAGATTAAGGCTTTTAGTGTCTTACTTCACCATTAAAGTTTTGAAAAAAACATTGCTAAAAAAAGTATTCCCTTTTAAAAAATATACACATCAATTGGGGGGGGGGGGCAATGGGAGAGCACAAAGACTGGTGGGGAGAAACCAAGGCCTTCTACATCCTTTTATCTCCCTCAACACATTTTCAAACAAAGAAATAGAATAGACTGAGCCTAGGGGCATCTGAATAGCAGAAAATGGTCATTTGATACAGCAAACAAGAGTGTTTTGAGCAGGGAGAGTGCTAATGGATCACTTACTCTGCCCAGTGAGAAAGAAAAAGAGAAAGATAAAAAGGGCTGCAAAGGTTCTGAGAGATCACTTATCTCTAAATCTTTTATTTTCACAAGAGAAAGCTGCAGCCAATAAAAGTTAAGTGACCTACCATAAGTATCACAGCTAGTGAAGTACTGGAACATGAACCAGGACCCCAAAATAATATACAATTATCCCTTCCACATCTTAGAGGCTAGGGACCCAGCACCCCTATGATCTTGAAAATCTGCAGAATTTTTTTTGTCCTTCCCTTTATACCAGAAGTGTCATTTTTTTTCTTTTTCTTTTATGGGGTGTTTATAGTATCTTATTGTAAAATTGCGTTAAGTATTTGGTCAAAGGATCTGTGTCACCTGTGGCTTCCACAAAGTTTTCCCAAAATTCCCATTTAATTTCTTATGCCGACCTGCAATATAGCAAAACCTCCAAGGGGAAAGTTGCAATGTGTGAGTAATTCCAAGCTCTCTGAAAGAATTGCACTAGCCCCATGCTTGGCACTTAGTAAAATAATGCTCAGTTGATGCTGTTAAGAACAGTGCCTCTCCATCTACTTTTCTAAATTGAATTCTTTAAGAAAAGTAACTTTTAAAGATCCTGCCTATAATGCTATTGTTATAATCCTGTAATTTCTGGGGTGGGACTATATTACTTGGCTTTCCAATATGTGGGAGCAGAGAAACCTGGGACAAAGAAATATACTCCAAATAAGTGTGAATGGGATGAAAAGTGAAATAGATATATCATTTGCTAAGCTTCAGATGGAAAGTTCTGAAAGCCAAACTAAACTCTTTCCTAGCTTACTCAACTGAATAACCTTAAAAAAAATAATCAAACTTCTTAGAGAAATGTCCTCCGGGTTCTATTATAAAGTACAATTCTTATATCAAGGAAACATTGAGGACTTTTTTTAATTTAAAAAAACCTTGTCATTGTTCATCACTAAAGTCTTCTTTTAGTCTACTACTAACCAAAATGACTAATGATTATACTAGGAGAAAGGAAAAATACACAAATAAATGTTCTACCAAATCTTCATTATTTTTTCCAAGTCTACCCTCTAATCATAGGAAAAGTGAGTAAACTTTAATTTTTAGTATACTCCATCAGCTCTATTAGGATCATATTTCTGGCTAACAATGGAATTACAAAGGAAATAATTCATCTCTTTGTGTCTTAAGTGGTATATTTTTAATATTCCAAAAGCATTTCAAATCAAATTGCTTTCTAAAGAAGGAAGAAAGACAAAGCTAAAATTTGAAAAAATGGTAAAATTATAACTGAAGTCTTACTTATCAACAGCATCAATAAACCATTTATTCCTGTCTTCAGGAATCTAGTAGCAGCAAAGAATGAGAATGCAAGAAAGGTCTCATTTCTTCAAAAAACAGAACACCAAATCTATCAACAAAATAAGTGAATATGAATCCTCTATTCAAAGATTTAAATGTCACAAGAGAAAGCTAAAAAGATACCATTTCTCTGAAAGCATTCATGATAAAAAATAAATAAAATAAATAAAACCATCTCATGATAGTTGAGACCTAGACAAAATTATTTCCCTATGATACTTATTTTCATTTACAAGTTCTAGCCAACTTCAGTCTTACATTAGGACAGTAGAAAGTAATATAGTAAAAAAGACAGTTTCTGCCAACTCCACTCAGTCACTTTAAAGTTCAAATATTATGAGATGAATCAAAGATAAAAAATCTTTGAATTTTAAAGAAGTAAACCTATATGTCTATATATAATCCAGGTCAAATAATCATCAGAAAAGGAGATGGCTCCATCAAATAACATAGCATGAGACAGCCTAAGTGCTACACTATTTGAACACAAAGGATCCCAGTGTTTTCAGTAGGCCTTTTACGGAGAAATTATGGGAAGACATGGAAATTAATACAGAGTATACAATGTAAATGGATTGTTATACATGGTTAAAGAGAGTACACAGATGATGGACTCAGTGCAATAATGAAGTTAAATTTTAAAGATCAAATAAACCATATTTCTCAAATATGAGTCTTCCCTGTTTAATGTTTATTTTTAAATTATTATTTCTTTCTTTTGGGAAGGAAGAAGCCTCAGCTTATTCATGCGATCCGTACATAATAGACACTAATAATATGCCAAGAACTCGGAGCAAACAATAATTGGAGCAATATAATAAAAATAATTTCTATAGGCCCACGTTTTGTCTCTCTATTCAAATTAGCTCAAAAACCACCTTTGAGGGAAGTATGCAGTAAAGAATAGCTCAAAGAAATTGGAAATGTGGCATGGGTATCTAAGTACCCCTCTTATTGTTTCTAAGACAAAGTTGGCCTTTTTGTAGATTTCAGAGCTTCCTACTCAAAATTTCCATCAATCCCTCTAATAGGAATAGGGTGAGTTTTTTGCATCCCTACAAAGCCCCTAACCTTGTATTTCTAGCCCTCACGCCAATAAGGCTACCATGGTTTAATGAATGACAATGAAGTAGTTTTAATTATGTCAAAAGGAGCCACAGTGGAATGTATGTCTTGGTAATGAGCATCACTTTTCATTCACTGATCTTATCATGTGGCAGGACCTTGGCTGTTCTCTAACCCACTGAACAAATTCCTGGGGTTTCATGAGCTCCTGAACCATAAAACTGGTACAGAGATTTAGGGTGGGAAATCCTTCAGTGCTGTACTGGGGAGAGTCTCTAGCAGTAGGAAAGAAGATTCCATTAGAAATGAATCTCAGGGGCAGCTAGGTGGTGCAGTGGATTCAGGAGGACCTCAGTTTAAATCAGACCTCACACACTTCACACTTACTAGCTGTGTGACCATGGGCAAGTCACTTAACCCCCATTGCCAAGTCACTTAACCCCCATTGCCCTGCCCCCCAAAAAAGGGAGAGGGAGAGGAGAGGAGGGAAGAGAAGAGGAAGAGAAAAGGAAAAGAAAAGAGGAAAGAAAAGAGAAAAGGAAAAGGAAAGGAAAAGAAAAGAGAAAAAGAAATGAATCTCACTGAATCTCTTATGCATTGCTCCAGGTCAGTAGTATATGCAGAAGAAGCAAGCAGTAGAAACAGTGAATTAATACATACTCAGGTCATATTCAAAAAGGCATCAGTGATCCAAATCCAAGTGTGGTTTATAGGTAGCTTAAACAGCTTATGGCACAATGACTATAAAGTTCTCTCTCTAGGGGAAGCCACATCTACATTAAGAAGCTTAAGAATTATGTATATAAAATACACAAAAATAAAAGCAAGGCAAATAATAGCATGTCACTGTTTGGAAGGTACTAACAGGTTGGGGTGGAGTATTGCTGTTAGCATAAAAGGTAGTGCTTGAGCCAAACTTTGAGAAAAATGAAGGATTCTGAGAACATTCATTAAAGTTTTTAGGGGTTCTTATAGTGACATGAAAGTTCATCAGAATTTTAACCAATTATGATTGAATTTTCAATGCACCATCATGAACTAGAGGTGACCCTTGCTCCTCAAAGGCTTGTGCTTATAAGACAAAATACAGCAGTTCTTCCAAAGTTGGGAGAGTTTCAAACATGGATCCGTGGGGGAATGGCTGCTAAGAACCAGCCTAGCTCACCAGCAACAGGTGGTCACTTAGCAATGAATTCTTTGATCACAGCAACATTGAATTAAGTTTTATGAATGTTGTAAAGCAAGTCACTCAGTGGTACCAATACTCTGAAAGCAATGATAGTATAAACTGCATATACAGTTATCCCTTCAACATCACAACTTTCCTCAATGAGGTTTTGATTAACACGAGTTGGCATAAGAAATTATATGGGAATTTTGGGGGAGTTTTGTAGAAGCAGCAGAGGACAGGCAAAGGCCAGCAGATGACACAGAACCTATGACTAAATTTTACCCAATTGCCCAAATAACCCAAATTTTACAATAAGATACTGTAAAGAGCCCATAAAAGAAAAAGAAAAACAAAAACCCAGACTTCTCAGGTAGAGAGGGAGGGCCAAAATTTTTACATGGATTTTCCAGATCATGGGGGTAATTGTAGTAGGTTGATTATTTCAAAACTTATTTCAATGAAAAGGTCAATTCAACATAGACCTAGTCCCAAAAATTTTATTCTGTGAACCTACTTTTTTCCCTTTGGTTTTAATCAAGCCTTGACTTGAACTAATTCATGATATGCAAAGGCACAAGACTGATTTGTTAGGCAGAATGCCAATTCAATTAACTGACAAAAGAGAAATGTGTTGTTAGTCACCTAGATCAGAATATTCATGTTTACTACCAGCACTAGGTTTTTCTTGGTGGAAAGACCACTTAGGAAACCAAAAATCAGAAGTTAACTTTAGTCTATATGGAGTCAAAGCCAAATGAATCAGATGCTCTTAATGAACACTGTCATAAAGGTAGAGTAATAGTGAGGTACATCTTTTTCCACTTCGCAGTATACCTGGCAAACAGATTCATTCTCTTCTTAACTTAGAACACTCCCAACCCCTGGATGTTGCTAAACAAAGACTTCCTGATTTCAATCAAACCTCTTTCCTACCCTTTTACCTTTCTGCTTGAATTTACTATTGCATTACTCATCTTTATTTAAAACCCCTTTATGACACAATATAATTTCAAGTTTATAAATTATTGGTCATTGCTTACATTTCAGTTTGGCTTCTTCCAGATGGCAAATCAGAAGGTCCTTTAATCTTATCATTAAACTGTCCAAAGCATAATATAGGATAAATTACATATCAATTGTTGCTAATTTGCCTATTTTTATTTATTTGTCTAACCTCATTAGACTCTTTGCTCCTTAAGGGCAGGGATCATCTTTTGGCTCTTTTTGTATCCAAGGACTTTGCATAATGCCTTAATGTGTGGCACTTAAAAGGCACTTAAGTGTTTATTGACTCACTGCTAAATTATTCAAGGTGGTAGATTCTAGATAGCTTTAATCTCTGAGGATGGTTCTTACTCATCTTGGATCTAGACCTTAGTCTTATTTTTGGATCTGCAAATATCCCTTTGTCTACTGTCTAATACAGCAACATTATACAAAGGGTACTGGTCCTTCAATGTTGAAGAGCGGTTAAATATAGGAGTCAAATGAAAGTAAGAATACATGTCTCTGTATTCTACACTGTTTTCTAACTCTTCCCTTTCTCCTCTGGTATTTTTAGGGATAAGGTGGCTTGCTTTTAATTATTCTAGTCAACTAGGTTACCATCTAACCATATAGTTTTTTTGTTTTGTTTTGTTTGCTTTTTTGGTGTGAGGCAATTGGGGTTAAGTGACTTGCCCAGGGTCACACAGCTAGTAAGTGTTAAGTGTCTGAGGCCCGATTTTGAATTCAGGTCCTCCTAAATCCAGGGCCAGTGCTCTATCCACTGTGCCACCTAGCTGCCCCCTATAGTCGGCAGAAAAGAAGAAATAATTCCCCTACTATGATTCAAAAAGTATAAAAACTTTCAATACCTTCATGGTCATCATTTTTTACTGTACTCGAGTTGCTAGAACTGTCAAATAAAGACAGTTAACATGAATTCGGATAACAAAGGTTATTATTATTTTTTTTCGTTTTTGTTTTGGTTTTTGGTTTTTTTGTGGGGCAATGGGGGTTAAGTGACTTGCCCAGGGTCACATAGCTAGTAAGTGTCCAGTGTCTGAGGCAGGATTTGAACTCAAGGACTCCTGAATCCATGGCAGGTGCTTAATCCACTGCACCACCTAGCTGCCCCAGGTTATTATTTTTAATACTCATTTGTGATAGTGACTAGCATCACATCATACAAAACACACAGCCGTATATCATCATACCTACTCTCAAGTTTACAACTATTCCTTCCCACTGGAAGCATAAATAATTTTTAAAGTGACCTCTGTGGGTAGTACACTTTCTTTGAATTACATCGAGGTTTTGTTGCACTGTGCTCCTTAACACAGAATTTAGCAATCAGTAGTCCATAAGAATTTAATAAGCATTAGGCACTAATGCTTCAAAGCTAAAAGTGAAAGGATATCAGACTTCATGGATTTTCTATTCCATCTAAGGAAATAACATTTACAAGATTTGTGTGAAATGTTAACCACAATGTTGTCAGTATCAATACAATTGATTTAAGTCACTAGACAAGTCAAAAAAAAAATTTCTACGAAAGGGACAATTTTTATTTTACATCCTTTTAATAAATGTATTCTATAGATCTGGTCAGATATAGATTCGTTTTATAAGGCACTATGGTACATGTAATACAGCCATAAATATAGAGATAATGTTATATGTTTATATATGTACACGTATAGTTTACATATATATTTCGATTTTACAACTACATCAGAAAACTGAATAAAAGTAGTTGTTTTGCTTAACAAACCTAATTAAAACTGGTATTTATGAAGTCATTAAGAAACAAATGACCATTAATTTTAAAGGTTAACCGTGGCTGTTTGGGAAATACTTTTACCACACTATTAATCAAGCTACTATTTACTAAAACAATGAAAACATTTTATTCAGCTTAATTTTCCCTTTCACAAAAATACCTTTTATTTTTAATTTTCTTAGCTTTAAAAATGAAATGGGTCTTTTCCCCCTTCAGACTATTTTAGCAAGGCAAACTGAAAATAATTAATCATCTATCATAATGTTTACTTAACTGATTAATGTTACTTATATAAAAGTCTGAATTCATCCAATGCTCATTGTGATAAACCTCTGCTTTTAACAGTAGAGGCTTCTTCATCTGGACATATGCATTTTAAGTAGTAACTTAGACATTTTAAAAGGAAGAAATCTATCCCCATAAATAGATTTAACTGGTTTATCTCAGTTTTGCTTTTTGCTATTGTATTCATTATAAGCCTTTTTGCCCCCTTTTTCCAGAATGCATGAGGCAAGAGAGAAAAATGTGTTTAATAATTGAAAAATAAAATTTTTAAAAATCTTATCGGTAAAAATATTTCTTGACTGATCTATTCTTTGCCCTGTAATCTGTTAAAGTTTGAAGGAATGGCTGCTGGATTCTCATGTAATACTTAGCTTTTTAGCAATACAGATCTGACCCTCTTATTGAGAATATTGTCAAGAAAGTCGAATCAAGTTACACAGTAAAATCCATTTCCTTAGTGTTCAGACTTTTATAAAGTGGTTTACAGTTTCCTCTAACACTAGGAACCAAATAAATTTGAGAAATTAATAACAACTTTGAAATGATGAACCAATTCCACAATATGAGATTTAGCACAGTTTTTATTTAAAACTTTATATAGTATTCAGCCATAATTTATATGTGTGTATGTATATGTATGTATACACACACACACACACACACACACACACACACACACACAATTTTTAATCTACACAGATGTTTAAGGATGAACCACTTGGGTACTACATAATAAAAGTTGTACAGAATTTTTATTAAGATCTTTCTTTGTGTAGCAAAAATATAAGTAGTAGTAGAAAATCAGCCAGAAAATGATCAGGATAAAAAGTCTCTACTATTAAAAGCTGAGCAATCACAAACATCATTTGATAACTTAATTCAAATACACTGTCAACATTGCAAATTGGGTAAACCTCAAGTTCTATAAAAATGATTATCAGTATATACTCCTTGAGTCATGTTCTTAAGAGGCTTTATTGGAAGACTTAGTATTGACCAGTTGAAAATCACAACTAAAATATATTCAGCTCATGTGTATTATGGAGCATGGAAAGGCAACAAAGTCCTTCAAAGTTTCATAAGTTATGTGATGTTTCAGACACGTCGAACTCTTCAAGACCCTATTTGGGGTTTTCTTGGCAAAGTGGTTTGTAGTGGTTTGCCATTTCCTTCTTCAGCTAATTTTACAGATAAGAAAACTGAGGCAAGCAGTTGCCCAGGTTCATATAGATTAAAAAGTGACAGATAAGAGCCAGATTTGAACTCAAGAAGATTAGTCTTTCTGACTCCAGGCTCAACACTATCCACTGTACCACCTAGGTACAGTAAGAAACAAAACTTAATTTCTCCTTTCATTAGATGCATTATTATGTGATAAGGGAGAAGGGAGTAGAATGGGAAAAGCCTGGGTAGGGAAAGTTACAGGTTTATACCACCTCAGCTTCCAATCTGAAAAATGGATAATTTCATAGAATAAACACAATGCATGAGGCCTTTTATTATTTGTGCATAAAATTTTAAGATTCTGCATCTGTACACATTTGGCTGTGCACCTGGTTACGACTACCACTATAAACTGTTAGCATAGATTTACGGAGAGTTACAAAGAAACTGATTTGTGATTAAGTAAAATATTCTATCTACTTTTCCCTCTCCCAGGATACTGAGTGACTTCCATGTATTTTTTCTTAAAGCTATAGCCAATTAAAATTAGCTATCAGGATTACCACAGTTCTAATTTAACGTATTTCAGGGTACAAATCATAGCATTCACACTTTCTGTGAGAACTTATCACTATGGGGTGGAGCAATCTGCTTTATTTCAAGAAAGAGTAATTTGAGGGCATTCAAATCTCTTGATTCAACTCCAAGATTTAGGAAACAGAACACTTCCAGCTTCTATAAGGAAAAATAAAAATAAAAGAGGGGGATGGAAGAAGAAGCCTATTTTAGTAGGGCATTGATTGCCAAATCAGGGTGACTCACAATTGATGGAAATACTCTTCAGAAAGACTCGAAGAGGAAAATGATTATTTTTTATTCAAGGTACTTCCTGGGCCACATCATGGAAGAAACGTCTTAGTAACTAGTAGCCAAAAAAAGTTATAACCCTGACCTACACACATCAAGCAATACCATTGGTAGCCTTTTCCAATTGTCTTCAGTGAAACATGAGTGCTCATGAAAAGGAAAAAAAAAACAAAATGGTTTCTGCTAAGGTCGTCCTGAAAATACTAGGGCCATGGTAACCTGATAACTGAAACTTGTCAAGTCTCATTTCACAGATAAGAAAAAAAAATGTGAATGACCAATCAAAATTCCTAATTATGACTGAGTTAAGCAGAACTGTTATAAGATGTCTCATTGCAGCTTCTCTGCATTTCAAATTTATTCTCCAAAAAGGTGTCGTGTGTATGTAATACACACACATACACACACACACACACACACACACACACACACACACACACACAATATATCTGATTACACCTAACTTCCCCCTCACTCCACGGAATATGAACTCAACAACAATCTGAGGGGTGAGTTAGGTGTAATCATATCGTTACTTATGTAGTTCATATTCCATCAGTTAAATTAACATCTTGCTATATAACATATTTCTTGCAGCTTCAATTTTTTTCTTATTTATTAAGTGATCAGGCTTATATATCTAGAAAAAACCTAATTATGCTTTTATATCTTCAGATCTTCTGGTTTTTTCCTTTGCTTCTCCCATTGCCAAGAGACCTTCAAAATTATCTTGTTGAATCGTGGTTTGTTTTTTTTTTTAAGTTATCATTAACTTAGTAGCTAGTTGACAAATGTTTAGTTCCAAGAAAGCTAATAAAAACTAACAAGGTGTTCTCATGAGTTTTCCATAAATATTTAGAAGCACTTTTTGTGACCCTAAACAACAACAAAAACAACAATAATAATAACAAAAACCTTGAAAGTGTTAAAAGTGAGATCTGTATTTTACAAATCAGAAAACTCAGGTTCAGAGAAAAATAAAATATCCATGTTCATACAGTTATTAAGAAGCAGAGCCAGGACAAACACAAGTGTGAATTGAGACCCAGTTCTTATTCTACTACACTACTGCTTGCCTACTCAGGATAGAGCTCAAGCCATCTGACTGCCTAGCCAATATACTGTACTCTAAAAATATAATTTAAATATGGTGTTAGAAGACCTGGTTTAAAAATGGTAGCACTTCAGGTGAAGATGGTTTCATGTTCTTAGAATCACCATTCCCCATTCTTCTAAATGCAGTTGCTTTAGAGATCAGGGCAAGAACTGATATTTGTTGTTGTACAGTTTGTACATGGCACTTCACTTTTTAATTTTAAGGAGCACCACACATCCCTCCATTCATTTTAAAGCATTGCTATTTATTCAGAAAAACTACCACCACAAAGCTTTGACCTCAAAAGACAGCAAAAAGCAAAAACATTTAAAATGAGTACTCCCCAAAGTAAATAAATCCATAGGCATGAGAAACAAATTAGTTGTTATAAATAAATTTCTCTGGAAAGTAGAAGTGACTATACAGAGCTTCACATACTAAGTCACATTGCTTAGGACCACAGTTAACAGAAGAAAAAAAAACTGTCACATTTTTGATTCCAGTTACTTGAGAGGAGTCATGATAAAGGCAGTAGGATCCCAGTTTTTGTACTGACTAGCATTTGTACTTGCACTACTAGACTCCAACCAGCATAAATGGGAAACTTGCTTAGAAAATTTCTATCTTCTTTCAGACTTTTCTTGTCTGTCTTTTCATCCCAATCCCATCTCTCATCACTTCATGCTTTATTTCCATCTTGGCTCCCCATTCCAAGAATTCAGTTACTCCAAAGAGTGAGTTAGTTCATTATGTTTTCTTTTAAAAGAAAAGTTTCCTATAGTTTTATTAAGAGTATTTTTCTCTCTCCATTCTCTCCTCTATATTCTCTTTTCCCTAATCTCTCTCTCAAATAATCAAAACATCAATATTTCATAATCTAAGACAAATATTCAAAACACCAAAGTTCCATTATGAGGGGCCTAGCAACAGAAAGTGGCCCAAATATCAATCCAATTTCCCAAACTTTGAGATCCACCCAGTGTTTTTGTTGTTTTTTTAAATGAGTAAACCTATTAGCAAAGTTAAAAACTCCTTAACACAAGACCATATCATAAACAGGTAATTTTCAAAAGGTAAAAGGCACCATCTAGTATAATGCAGGCTCCTTAAGGGTGGGGACTTCTTTGTCTCTCTAGCTACATTATTTTATCTTCATATCCACACTACCATGTACATGATATACGCTAAATAAATGTTTGTAGGCTCATGTTCTAATTTATCAAGCACTAATCAGATAAAAGACTGGACATGAGCTTCACAACTAAGTAGTATTCTTTGAGAAATGGCTGAAGATTCCATTAGTTCAAATATGAGTGCAACAAGAAAGGGTGTCAACTACCAGGGTTAAAAGCTGACCCAAATGGAAAAACTACTATCAAACCTGTTTTACATGTTAAAACATTTTGAGGAGGAATGAAAGCTAAAGAGATTTTAATATAATTCAAACCTTAAAATATCTACTATGTAGAGAGTATATTTGCAACTGGTCTGCTGGAAATCCTATTGGCATCTCAAACTCTATCAATCTTAAAACAACTAGTACCTGTCCAGTCAAAAAAATAAAAATAAAAAAGTATACTAATCTTAAAAAGTATACTGATCTTACTGATTTCCTCATTTCTGACTATGGTACCATCATTTTTCTAGTTATATAGGCTAAAAACATCAGTGTCAACTTTAGCTTCTCCTTTCACCAACAATTCTTTATACATTTAATCAGTTTTGAAGGCACCTTATGAATTCTACTTCCTCAATTTCACTGAGATCAGTACTTATTTTTTTATTCTATTAACCACCATAAACATGCCTTTACTCTCTCTTGAACTGTCATAACCTCTTAAGTAATCTCCCAGTTTCTCCTTCTTCCAAACTATCATTTGCATCTCTTCCTAAAGCACAGTTCTTATCATTTGACTCCTCTGCTCAAAAATATTTCAGCTATTACTTATTGCCTCCTATTAAAATTAAAACTTGAGGAATTAGCATAGTAGCTCTGTTGGGTTTCATCTAAAGTATCTTCCTCTAAGGACAATGTTGAATTAGATGACCTCAACAGTTTTCTCCAACCCTAAATCACAGGAACACAGATGTAGTACCAGAGTCTAACCTTCAAGGTTCTCCACTCAGGCCTCATTAACCATAATTCTTTTCATGTATGCTATTTTTCAGCCAAATTTGATTTCTTGTTTTCTCTTACCTTATGCTTAAGTCCTGTAACACTACCTATGGTGTCCCCTGGACTATTTCCCCTCCTTATCTGACTGTGGAAATGTGTTATTTTTTGAAGGGGTAGGCACCGTCTTCTTCCATGAAACTTTTGCTGGTTCCTAACTAGAATTAATCATTCCTTATTCTTATGGTATTAGAGATTTTGCTATCCATTTATAATCTAATGTATACATTTCTTATCTCCTCTAGTAGTTTTAAGACAGTGTTATTGATCTTTGTATATTCCTTAGTAGCTACTACAGAGCCTAGTATATTGTAGGGATTTAGTAAATGCCTGTTCAACTCAACTAAACATATGCCTTGGGGAACATGCTTATATGTAGTTGTTAATGAAAGATTCCTAGCAACAATTCATATGGCTACAGTCATTCATTCCACCATTTTTAAGCATTTACTATAAAAATAGCTAATAGGTAAAAGCTTTAAAGTTTGCAAAGTGCGTTACATATGTTATTTCATTTGATATTCCCAACCACCCTAAAAAGTAGGTGCTTTTTTACAGGCAAGGAACCCAGGGCAGAGTGACTTCCCCACTTTAGTGATCTCCCCAGAATTACACAATTAATGTCCAAGTTACAATCTGAACTTGAAGCACTCTCTCCATTGTACTACATAGTTGTGGCATTAAATACTGTACTAGGCTCTGGGGGATAAACATTTCAAAACATAGTTCCTACTTTCAGGAAGCTCACACTTTATCAAGGAGAAAACATTCATAAACATGCAACTGCTATACTATAATGATTTAATAGCAAGCCTGGTATTGTGGAAAAAAGCACTGACTAAAGGTAAGAGACTTGTTTTATGTGCCAAATCCTCTACATCAAAGCTTCTTAAACTATGCGACACCACCCCATATAGGTAACTGAATAGGGGACTGCAAAAAATGTGGCAGTAAATGTTTAATTTGTATGCCTATTTTATATAGCTAGGATCACATAAAGATTTCTTGGGTGAAAGAAGGTCAAGAGTGGAAAAAGTTTAAGAGGCCCTGTTCAATGTAACCAGCTATGTGATTTTGTGCTTCCAGTCTGCTCAGCATAGTGATGGGAATATTTTGATTACTTTACCACACAGGTTTGTTTTAAGGAAAGTCCAGTATAAACTATAAAGTATTATATATAAACGGCCAGCTATTATTACACAGCAGAACAAAATAAGTATATTATAAGTAGGAAGCATGTGCAAAATTTCTTTTAAAGTATCATATTTGATTTCTCTTTTCTCCCTCTCAATGAAGGGGGAGGGGGCATATTGAGAAGAAAAGGAGAGAGCAGTAAAGCAAGGGGTAAAAAAGGAGTATTCAGGAGAGTCAGAGCAGAAACCATCTCCCCCAAATTTTCAGGGATGATCACAGGAGATTTAAACTGAAGGGTGTAAGGGAGAGAATAGATTTATATGCTCACGTCATTCTCTTTGCTATCTCAAAGATCTGGAAGATCACACTAAAAAGGTGTGCTCTCTGAAAAGGTAAAAGGCAATGTGTTATGGTAGCTATAGAAGCCATCACTTCTTTAACTTTACAGGGTTGGGAAGAACAATGAAATCCTATCCAATTTGGGGTTTATTTCCTGAGTGTTTAAAAAGTATATGATATAGTTTAAGAAATATACTTATATACATATACATCCACACATTTATTTATTTATTTGCACACCATTCATCACACACAAAGGCAGGCAGGCCAACTGCAGATCATACTGTAGAAAGAACAAGTATGGCCATATATGGGCATTGTATTACTTAAGCATCTCACTTCTCTAGGTTTAAAACATTGGATGATAATAATGGACTGTGCTCGTAGTGTTGATACTTACTAGCTGTTCTTATCCATTAGTGGGTTTTTGTCCTTGTCATACAGAAATTTATAATGGGTAAGTATAATCCTCATTCTGAAAAGTGGCAAATGTGGAAATTTTCTGAGTTAAAATACTAAAAACTTATTTAGTTCTCTTTTCCTGTTGCAGTTCTTACCAATATATCTTCTCACAAATATGTGACAAGGAGTTACTTTCCCTAAAACCTAAAAGAGAACTATTCCAATAATATTTAATTTAATATATAAGCTTTTCAAGGGCAAGAAAGACTTTCTACTTAGTGTGAATGGACATTTCATGCAAGGTGAGGACTTCTAACTTTTGCCTTATAACCAATCCTCCTTAATATTAAACTATTCTGAGGGCATCTAGGTGGTGCAGTAGATAAAGCACTGGCCCTGGATTCCGATGGACCTGAGTTCAAATCCAGCCTCAGACACTTAACACTTACTAGCTGTGTGACCCTGGGCAAGTCATTTAACCCTCACTGCCCCACCAAAACAACAACAACAAAAAACAACTATCCAGGCCTTCAACTAATATTCAAGATCAAAGAATAAAATAAGTTATTAAATGTATCTTTCTAATCACTAAGTATATTAACATTAGAAACAGTAAACATTTTTGCTATGCATATTATTGAAACTAAGAAACATCAAGCAGCACCAATAACATACCAACTACAGGAAATAATGGGAAGAAAATTATTAGTTTAGTCTGACTAGTAGAGTATTTAAATGATGAATAGGATAAGAAAAAATAAAATGAAGCCTGCAAGGCAAGTAGACCAAGAATGTCAAAGCTCTTGGAGGTGAAGCTATAGGTTTGTACTTTAAGTAGCATGTAATAGCAGTTAATCACAGAACATTTTTGAATAGGAGTGACATCAATTTTGTACATTAAGAAAATTCATCTTGTAGTTCTGGCTGAACGATGGGAAGAGAGAAAACAGAGACCAGGATTCAGAGGGCTACTTCAACCGTTGAAGAGAATAATAATGACTGCTTGATCTAAAATAGCAGCAAAAAAAATATAAAATAGGTAAAAATCAACCATACTTAACATTTGATTAGATTTGGGAGACAAGAGAAAAGGAAGCACCAAAGAAAGACAGAAGGTTAGCTGAACATAGACTAGGGAGTGATACTCATCTCAGTAACACAAGTACCATAGAATTCAAAGTTGGCAGAGACCTTAGAGAACATTTAGTCCAGCTTTTACTTCCTAAGGAGGCCAGAGAGATTAGTGACTCGTCCTCACCCAAGGTTATGCCACAAATATATGGCACACACTTTCATTACATGAGTTAGCACTTAGTAAATGTTTACTGATTATCAGTCTAGAAAGAAAGGCAATTTCACCTTTTTTTCAGTTGTGTTCAACTCTTTGTGACCCCATTTGGCATTTTCTTGGCAAAGATATTGCGGTTGTTTGCCATTTCTTTCTCCAGCTCATTTTACAGATGAGGATACTGAGGCAAATGGGGTTAAAGTTACTTGCCCAGGGTCATACATCTAATAAGTGTCTGAGGCCAGATTTGAATTCAGGAAGATGAGTCTTCCCAATTCCAGGCCTGGTACCACCTAGCTGACCAAGAGGGAAATAGACATTAATAGAGACGAGAATAGAAGATTCCCCAAACCATTCTTGATACAGCTAATTTCCTTTCTCTTATTTCCAGAAATAAAAAGTGTAAATGCAGGCAAATTTCAATTCTCACTCTGACATATTCATACCAGGAAGCTATTCATGGTAAAAACTAGATGAAATCCCAAGGAAGAAAGTTACTAAGCACCCTATCCCAAGCAGTCACAATTAGAATTTATGTTAGGGGTCAGGAACTGGACCTGTGATTTCACTGGTATAAAGAACTCCCCAAGGTAAGTAAACTCATAACTGCTGTTTGGCAACCTTCTCTGAAAGTTCTATTCTTAAAGACTCAGATAATAAACACTGATTAGGCACCTACTAAGTTCCAGGTATTGTGTTAGGTGTTAGAGAGCTATGAAGTTGTCTATCGCAGGGCTTTCTTAAACTTTCCACTTACAACCCCTTTTCACCCAAGACATTTTTACATTTATATAAGTATATAAAACAGGCATAATCTTTTCCTGTTGCCAAATTTTTCAAGACCCCCACATTCAGTTACAAACATCCAAATTGGATCACAACCCATAGTTTAAGAAGCTTTGTTCCAGAACACTTACAGGTTAAAAGCCTTACAAAAATCAGTCACAATATAGGTCAGGAGTGGAACTGTTAACCCAGGTCTTCCCGACTCCCCAGACCAACTATCTTTGCACCATTTACAAACATCTGTCATTTAATTTCGTCAACAGTTTTAAATGTTTGTCCATCCATATTTTGGGCTACGGATTCACCCTGGCTGCTGTAGTCTAAGTGTGAAATAAGGATACCCCACTTAAAAGAAAAATAATTACAACTTTTTTTAAAAAGCATCAATAAATGACATTTGTTAATGGCTATTCTTTGTTCTAGAAAGATCCTAGAATTTTATAGCTAGGTCAGACCTTAGATTCTAAGAACCTCAACTTACTTATCATTACTCTCTCTAGATCAATCCAGGACAAAGTCAAGTCTAGTCAATGTCTGAGTCAGAATTTGAATTCAGATCACCTGACTAAAACCTTTACTATAACACTACACATAAACCCATATTTATTTGTAGCTTTAACATGAACAAATTGAAATTATATTATACAGCAACAATTTCACCTCTATGAAGTAATCAGAAATTTGTTGACATAAATGCACCACTCTGATGCAACTAACTCCCAGAGTTAGGCTCTACCCTTCAACATCAAATTTGGGAGCAGAAAAGAATTTGAGGTCCTTCACTAAGGATCTTGGGACCACCAAGCCTTCAAAACATATTGGAGAGAGCTGATCACTTTTTAGTCTCATTTCTGGTAAAAACAGGAGAAAAGAAATATCAAAATACAACTAAGTAGGTGGGGGGGGCATGAGAGACAAGTTCAGATTTTGCAATTAATTCTTTAATGAATATTTCATGACAGTGAAATCAGAGTTATTATTGTGCATCATCATCCATGAATATAGCTTTATCACATGCATTTTTCACTCTAACTTAATTGAACTTATCTTGTCTGGTTTGATCTGTTGGACACTTTCCTAAACTGAGATTGACTAAAATATTAACATTTGAATTCTGACTTTATTTCCTATCAATTTATCTAAAATTATCTGCAGTTTTAAAGGACCGAAGAATATAGTAGACAATGAAGAGATGAATTGTTGTAATCATTTATCACTTTTTGAGAGACTACTATCTTCTGGCTTCTATGCTAGGTGCTATAGGAATACATGTAACATGCTCCTATGAAGCTCAAAAAACCCAGTAAGGATATTTTGCATATGCAGATAACCTAATTCAAGACAAAAATATAATTAGTACTTTGTATTTCTTTGCAACCATAAAAGTACTGCAATTTGTTATATATGGAACCTTTCTTTTTCTATTGTTAAATTCCTTGGATATATGCCTACCACATAGGCAGGTCTGAGCTAAAGGGTATGTACAGGTCAGTGCATAATTCCAAACTGCTTTCCAGAAAGGCTACACCATTTCACAGCTCCACCAATAGGACATTATTGCACTTGTCTTCTCATGGTTTATAAATCTGCTATGACGTAAGACCTCTTAATTAATTACTTGATCTGCATTTTTCTTTAGTGATTTTGAACACTCACATTAATAATTTCATTACATTAACAATATGGTTAATCATTTGTACTTCTTTTGAGAACTGTTTTACCTATAAACAATGACTTCTAATCATCAGTTTCATTGACCTCTTCTTGTGGTCTCTTTAGTCTTTTGACATTAACCTCATGGAGGCTCTCATCTTTTCCCTTTAGAGACCCCTTTCTCTTTTGGTTCTCTTTTTATCTAACTGCTCCATCTTTTTTAATGGTTCCCAATCCTATTCCCAATTCCTTAATTGTAGGTGTTCCTCAAAGGTCTTTTCTCATTCCTCTTCACTCCTTTCCCTTCTATTCTCATTCCCTTCCCTCAACAATCTTTCATTTACATCTGCAACTTTTTGGCTACCACCTTTATGCAGCCAGCCACCAAATCTCTATGATCAGACCTTTCTCTTCACCTACTGTCAAGGTCACAGTTACCTAGCAGTGTCAATGACACATGCTGGATTATTTTTTGAGTTTTTTAAAAAATATCTCCATATTCTAAGCAATGTCTAGAATTGTTCTTTGAGTATCATCGGATTATAGGTAAAGAGATGGAAGGGATCTAAGAGGCCTTCTAGTCTAACCTGACAATTTTTCAGACGAGGCATCTGAGGCACAGGAAGGTTAAAGAATCTGTCCAAAGTCATATAAGTAATAAGCTTCTTTGTTCCATTTCCCTTTATGGAAAAAGCACATTTAATTTTATACTTAACTTTTGATTTGTAGTAATTGCATATAAGTGACAGCCATAACCCATACTGTTTTGTCTTGGCTACATCTTGACTCCTATTACATTCTCCTACTTACCACACAACTGGTTTGGTCTGATATTCAAAGCTAGGAGATTCATGTGGAATCATGTGCCATAACTGATTGTGGCTGAATTCTAATGAACAAATTTATATGATTTACATCATGTGTGTATAGCTATCTAAATGTGCATATACATACATATATTAATTTATAAGATTTAGAGCTGCAAAGTAATTCAGGTCATCTAGTCTAATCCTTCAGTGTACCGTAAGTATATTCATTTTTTACTTATTGTTTTAGCCTTACTTCCTGGATTGGAGTTTTGCTGTTGGGGCCAGGCTCTTTGCACTTCAGGAAGGAATAGTGGGCCCTCCTTTGGCATTGATGTTAATTATATGGGATCTGGGTAATGAGAACTGTGCTTTTCAAGGTCCCCATGCTTGGAAGATACTCCTTCTCCACCTCTGTATCATAGAATCCCTCACTTCCTTCAATTACTACCTTTAAATGATACCTGTACTGATCTACCACCACCACCACCAAAGAAAGCTCTTCCTCACAAGTTTACCTTATATTTATTTTGCATTTATTTATATATGTGCATGTTGTCTCCCCCAGTAGAATGTAAGCTCTTTGAAAACAGAAGGTTTTTTCTTCTTCTATATTCCCAGTGTTCTAGCACAGTGCTCGACATATGGAAGGCCCTTAATCAATCCTACTGATTGACTAATAGTTGGATATAGACAACCACTTCAAAAGACAGGAATAGATGTTAACAAAGATTTAGGTAGCTGAGATAGAAGTATTAAGGGAAAAGGACTGAGTAGAACTAAGCAAATTTTTAAGTACATGGGAAGGTTAAAAGCCCTTAGATTTATTCAAGAGAACGGCTAATTTCTGGAACAAGACCCTTGTAGGAGAGAAGAGAGCATCAGGATTGCAGGTAAGGTTATCATCGATAGAGAGGAATAAAACCCTTTCCTCCAATGACCACATGGAAGGAGAGAGAAGAGGTGATATTTGACAAGGTTTGAGCAATACAAAGATAAGGCTACTTTTTTTCCAAAATTAAAGTTTGTTTTATTGTAAACTACAATATACATTTCATATAGTAAGATTAAAAGGATTATATAATAACTTGAACTGCTACCTAGTTTGTTGTTTTTGCTTTTAAAGAAATGCATATTGAATAGAAAAGTAGATCATCTGTTCAGAGTAACAGAAATGCATGAGGGGAAAGAACAATAAAAAGGCTTAGAACAGGTGCTATGGGTTTTGAAATAGGAAGTCATTAGCAATGTCAAAAAGCAACAAGGTCTGGCTTAAGTTAATAAATCTGTAAATGATGGACCCCATGAGTTTCTCCTAATCCTCTACAACAATGAAAAACAAAACAGAACAAAAACACAGAAAAGTAATATGGTTGAAGTTAGTTATCCTGGGATGAACTGGAAGAAGTATGGGGAGAAGAGAGGAGTAAAAGCAAGTAATAATAATGTATTAAGTAATAATGACGACATTTATAAAGCACTCTGAGGTTTGTAAAACACGTTACACCTATCTTTTTTTGATCCTACAACAGCCTTTCAAGGGAAGTGCTATTATTATGATCCCCCATTTACAGATGAGGAAACTCAGGATGAGAAGTTACTTGACTTATCCAGGGTCACACAGCTACTAAGTATATGAGGCAGGATAAAATCTCAAGTCTTATTTCTAACTTATTTCTCTACACAAGCTAGTCAGCCATTAAAATGGCTAATTACTGGACCAAAACTAAATATAAAAACCAGTGAAATCAGACTGAGAGAAATGGACTAGAAGAATAAGGATGGGTCAAAACTACTTTTGTAAATGAAAACTACAGTGTAAATGAAAGTGAAAAAAGTTGGATAAATTGTTGTGACTAGAAAGTGGAATTTCAAAGTTCTGAGTCTGAGAGATAGTATAACGCAGAGGCCTTGTATGCTACATGTACAATATACATCAGGGAAGGAAACCATTGCCATAGGAGAGGGAGGAATTGAGAGGACTTGATAGTGGAATCAAAATGAAATATTGAGTTTCCTAGATGGTACATCAAGGAATAGAGTAGAGAAAACCATAAATCAGATACTGAAATCATTGAAAAACTTAGTTCTACCCTTTACTGAATTAGATACATACAACAAAGAATACAAGAAATCATTCACCTACAAGTCTGCAGTAATATATATACCAAATAATATCAAGTTAGATTAATGCACTACATTCTAAATTGAAGACCAACGTGGCCACAGTATGCCACTTTCAGTATAAAGACCAGTCTGTCTAATTTATAGAAGCTCCTCACCAAATAATTGGTGACCAGGAGAATTTTTGAGATGCCAGAGCCTCTCTTTTGGGACTGCTATACAATTCAGTGGAAGGGGTAGCTATTGAAGACCATGACCAATATATCTACAATAAATTATATACTGCTATATACCCAGGGAACTGAAGAGAAAAGTTAAGTTCAGATATACTAAAATTTTGATACTAGATAGAAGAGAAGAAAAAAATAATTTATGGATCTCCTTCCTGTGACTTGAAACATCCTTCTACAATAGGATAATGACCTTCACAAAATGGATCTTTTACTGGAGATTACAAAAGGAAGAAAACAAAGGAAGTGAAGAGGTGATATCCCATATAAAACTAAAGAATAGGCTTGTTGGGGGGAGGCCTTATGCACCCAAACTACTTGGTGAATTTAAGTATTTAAATTCCAATTCCAATCTTTCTAAAAATTAACTCATGTTGTGTCACAAACCACTGTTTATAAGCATAAAAAAGGCAAGTAGGATAAAGATATGGAAAGAAAAGGTCTTTCAACAATGGATTCCAAGACAGGCTACTTTTTTTTTTTAAAGACAGGCTACTATTAAAAAGTCAGAATAAATGAGTAAAGAGAAAATATTTTGTTGGCAGGTGTTCTTCATGTAACTTCTAAAGACAAAGCTAAAGTACAGAAAACTGGCACACCCCTTAATCAAGCTGTACATCTTGTTGCCTATGTAAGAAGCCTGGAAGTGGTTCAAGAAATGAACACTAGAGGGTAGTGCTGTATGTCAAGTTCATTTTCTTCACGCCCCCCCCCCACCTCCTCCCCCAATTAACTCTTATTTTCAAGAGGTTACAATTTAAAGGGACTGAAGCAAATGCTTACTTTCGTGCCTCCTAAGTTAACTGATAAAAGGCACAAAAGGCAGCTGTAATTCAGATTTTCTTATAAGACTGCAATTTTCTAAGAGCACCCTTAATCCTGGAAGGGGGGGGGGACGGGGAGAGGGAGCAATTAACAGTTTTGTTAAAAATCATAAGTAATTAACTTTCATGACTCCTTCAAATTATGATGGGGTAAGGGGAGCAGGGCAATAGAAAATTATTAAGAAGACACATGGGCAGACAGCACACACACTCCATTAATCTAGCTCACGATGGCTTCCAACTATCCCCTCCAAGGCCACTCTGATTCTAGCTACTGGCCAGGAGGAAACCATTTAGTTTTTCTCATTTTCTTTAACTAAAGAAGACCTGCTTTTAAAAATATACAGCCACAAAAGTTAAAAAAAAACTGAGTGTTTTGTAAAGAGATTAAATTATTCTCTATCAATTGAAAAGATGAAGTTATTAGAGTTAAAACTCAGCACTCCCTCAATTCTACCAGTTAATTTTCAGAAACCTCTGGCATTCTCCTACAATTAAAAAAAAGATGCTATAGGTCCAAAAGCCTGTTAAAAAGATTCTCAAAAGCGTAAAGCACATACTCCATCGTGTAAGTCCAAACAGAAGAAATTGTACTCACTATTAAATACTTCCCAGGTTGAGTTTTCTCTATTTCATACATTAGAACCAGAAAGACCCTTGGTGATCATTGGGTTCAACCCTTCACTTTACTGATGAGGAAGCTAGGACTCAAAGAGGAAGTAACTTGTCTAAGGTCATACAGCTATGTAGTAACAAAGAGAAGAACAGATATGACCACTGCCATACTGGATTATGTGGTGATTAAGAACATCTGGAAGCAGGCTGGTATAGCAAACAGAAATCTATACTTGTAGTCACCAAGACATGGGTTCACATTTGACCTCACAAAGATATAATATTACCTGAGCAAGTTACTGAACCTTTCTAAGGCTCAATTTCCTTATTGGTAAAGTGAGAAGGGCCACTTCGCAGCCAAGATGGCTGTCTTAATGGTGGCAAACCTCCTAGCACCTACATACACACCAGCAAAAACCTGAAATTTACCAATACCAGACCAAATAATGATCTAGAAATCCAGTGAGGAACTAGAGTGACTTCTTCCACTACAGAAGTGCATGCTCAACCTGATAACCAAAGCCAAAAGAAAAAGGAGTCACCATTAAAACCTGTGCTAGTACAGGCTAACAAGCTGGTAGCCTCCCAACCAACTAGAAATGGGCCAGAGCGACATATAGGCAGTAGAGTCTAGGGAGGCCAGAAACCAGATGTAGAACCACTGGTGAGTAACAGCAACATATGACACTTGGCAGTGCTCAGATTCCGGGAGAGCCTAACCATTCAGGAGCTTCAATGTTACTAGTTCTCTGAACTGTGATGCCATATAAGACCCAGGAGACCCAATGCTCTGACCATCAAAGGTTTAAGGTAATCTAACTCCAGGAGGTAGAAGTTAGTGCAGGAATCATAAGATCAAGCAAGACAACCACTCTACCCAAAAGCACAGGATTGGGGGTGGGGGAGAAACAGAGCCTGGCTCCCTTCAGAAACCAAAGCTGAAGAAATTAGTAACCCAAAGAAAATACCAACCAGTATTAAAAAATATTGTAGATCTAGATGGATCACCAAAAGACCAACTGCACAACTACAAGAAGAGACTTGTAAAAAAAAAAATGTATTTCCCACAAGGCCCACATGACTACTGAAAAGAAATGAAGCAAGAGATTTTTTAAAAATAAAACACAAAAACTAAAGAGAATAGAATTTAGAGGACAAAAAGCTTGATGTATTAAACTTTATCCAACTACCCTGAAAATGAAAATAGGCTGGAGATAAATCAGTGATTCCATAAAGTATCAAGAAATACCAGTACTACAAAAACAAGATATGGAGAGCAATTAAAAAAAAAAAGAAAATGTAAGCTAATATTAAAAACTGACCTAAAAACAAGCAGACAATTTAAGAATGTTTGAATTCCCTCAAAAAGAGCATTTTAAGGGGCAGCTAGGTGGCACAGTAGATAAAGTACCGGCCCTGGATTCAGGAGTACCAGAGTTCAAATCTGGCCTCAGACACTTGACACTAGCTGTGTGACCCTGGGCAAGTCACTTAACCCTCATTGCCCCACCAAAAAAAATCATTTTAAAAATTCTGGCCAAAATATTTCAAGAAATCCCAAATAAGAAATACCTAAAACTATTTGAATCAGATGGCAAAGTCAAAATCCACTAGTCATTTCCTGAAAGAAACTCCAAAATATAAAGTCCCAGGAATGTCTTCGCTAAAATCCAGGGCTACTATATCCTACCTCACCCCCTCAAAAAAACAAAAACAAAAAAACCCACAACCATCAGAAATCCAGAAAGAAGCAGTTCAAGTACCAATAAATCACAGCCAGGTTCACACCAGACCTGGAAGCTTCTCCTATGAATGAAGAGATCTTAAACACTCCAGAAGAAAAGATACAGGTTTACAGCCAAAATGAACTTAATCCTGGCCAAGGTGAATATAATCCTACAGGGAAGAAAAATGGACCCTTAATGGAAGGGGCCTTTCAAACATTTCCTAATGTAATGATCAACACCAAAGAGGAACTCTGAAATGCTAACATCAGGGTCAAGACAAAACATAGGAAGAGAACAAGTTCCCTTTCAAAACTTTAATGCATCCAAGAGTTTGAGGGAATTAAATAAGAAAAAAAGAACAGGACGTAGGAATGGAATGGTTAGGTTTGGGGAGGTGTTTTTTGTTTGTTTTGTTTTTTTGATGAGGCAATTGGGGTTAAGTGACTTGTCCAGGGTCACACAGCTAGTAAATGTCAAGTGTCTGAGGCCACATTTTGAACTCAGGTCCTCCTGAATCCATGGCCAGTGCTCTATCCACTGTGCCACCTAGCTGCCCCAGGTTTGGGGAGTTTTAAAAGGGAAAGGAATACATTAATGTAGAAAGGAATAGAAGAGGGTAGAATTCACCATTTCTTATCATTGGAGTATATAGACAGGGAGGAAGTTGTGGGAGGGAGCGGGGACGACATCAGAAGAGCCTCATAGGCACATAAAGGAAGGTTGACCACATACAGTTTGGTGTAAAAATACATCAAACTCAAAAGAGAATTCAGAGTGGAAGGGGAAAAGGATGGACATCAAGGAATCAAGTCACAAGGGAAACATACTCCCAGGTCCTAAAGAGATTAAAAAGCAAATAAAGAATTTAAGAGTTTTCAGCAACTGGCCAGTATAACTAAGCAAATTACAGTATAAGAATGTAAAAGAATACCATGGTACCATGAGAAATCATGAAAAAGTTTCCCAAAACCCTGGAAAAACTTCATAAACAATTTATTCCATTAACATTATAAAAACAAACAACTTTGAAATATTTTAAAACTCCCATCAATGAAATGTTCCAATGATATCTCTAGGAGACTATAATGATACATGTTACCCTGAGGATTCAAAGTGCAGAAAGACATACATTTATTCTGTAGACATGGTCACTTCATTACTTTTTTTCCATGACTATGTTGTTAGAATGGTTTTTCTGCCCCCTTTCCCTCAGTTTTTTTTTGGGTTTTTTTGTGAGGCAATTGGGGTTAAGTGACTTGCCCAGGGTCACACGGCTAGTAAATATTAAGTGTCTGAGGCCAGATTTGAATTCAGGTACTCCTGACTCCAGGGCCGGTGCTCTATCCACTGCACCACCTAGCTGCCCCTTCCCTCAGTTTTTAAAGTGTGTGTGTGTGTGTGTGTGTGTGTGTGTGTGTGTGTGTGTGTGTGTGTTGGGGGTGGGGAGGGCCATGAAGGGATAGTTAGCAACAGTAGTACCAAATAAAACTCAGAAACAAAACCAAAAAAAAAAAATCATTGAAAAAAATTTTAATGCATAGAAGAGAACAAAACTTCATAACTAACATAAAAACAAGACCATTTTAAAAGAATGTATAGAACTTAATAAATACCTTTTAAAAGTAAAAGTTAGGGGGCAGCTAGGTGGTGCAGTGGATAGAGCACTGGCCCTGGATTCAGGAGGACCTGAGTTCAAATCTGGCCTCAGACACTTGACACTAGCTATGTGACCCTAGACAAGTCACTTAACCCCCCCATTGCCCCCCCCAAAAAAGAAAAAAAAAAGTAAAAGTTAGGAAATCAAAATTAGTGGTTTCATATAAAAAAATCTCTTTTTTGAGTTCTGCTATGTAAACAGAAATGCTATTTTTGGTATTTAAATTCATCTATTTATGCCTGGAATTTCAGTACTTTGTTATTTATAACAACCATTTTATAATTGAGTGGAGTTCAGAACAAGTCAACATGCTTTTAAAATGGGAACTTATTTTCCATATTTTAAATGAAAAAGACAGGTGGATAATTCATGGCATGTATTTCATGAAGCATCATTAACACTGACACCTAATATAATTCTCCACCTAATAAAAATTTTATGACTTCCAGTCCTGCCTCTGCTTTATAATGTAGCCTAGACAAGTCATCAATCTGAGCCTCAGTTTACTCAAATGTAAAATGGAGATGTTGAGAATAAAGTAATATACATAAAAGCACCTTGCAAACTACTAAAAGTTATATAAATATGATTATGTAAAATATGATCCAGAAAGATTTTTAAAATTCTAAATAGTTCAAGCTAGATCAAATTTAGAAGTTAAAGAATAACTAGGAAAACTATTCTCATGGGACTTATGGTGATAATTCTCTAATGTGAAAGCTGGCATGCCACCAGCTGCCTTGTGAAATTCCAAAAACTGAATTAGCACCCTTATGTGTTTGTAAATATTAGCAGTACAGTTTATTTTGGTTTTACTGTCATATGTACACATATATAGGCCCATATCATGATTAATTTTATATTGAAAAACCAGAGTCAATAATAATTATCACTCTGATTTACTTGAAATCTTCATCTCTCAAAATAAGGTGGGCACAGAACCCTTTTGGGGTTGAAATATTCCACTGTAACTGAGGAATGTTGGTGTAGGAGATTAAGAGGAAAATGAGTATTTTTCCATGCCAAAATTACTGCGTAAAGATTTTTAATACATAATATCATAAGTTAATATTTTTAAGGAAAAATTACTAGTTTCAAAATTCTTTTACAATTTCCATGTACATTGTCACAAGGAACTAAAGCTCCAAACAAACTTAGGAAACAATGATCTAAACTACAAACAAATGACCAGATTTCAGAGGAAAAGGCCAGTCTGGAATGAAAGTGGTAGGGGTGTCAATACAGGTGAGGCATCCTTAGGGCTCTCCAAGATGCTTCCACTTTGGTGCACCTACCAAAGGTCACTGCTTTATTAGCTTATCACATTCAAGAACAGTTTTCCCTTTGGGAGAAAAATCTGGGGGAAAAAAAAAACAACAACAAAAAACATGGACAGGCTAAGCAGAGCTGGAACAACTAAGGACTTACACGAATATTAGCACCAGAGGTCAGAATACTGATCAAAGTTCTTAAGGATGGTATTTTACATTGGAATATTGGGGGAGGGGAGAAGGTAATAGCTGCAGTTTTTTTAAGTGCCAAAATTTACTGAGATGGCCATTTCTCCTCTCAAACTTCTTATTATGCTTCTAAGACTCCAGTGTCAAATTTAAACATCCAGAATGTACCAAAAAATATTTAAGTTACAGACCATTTCTACTTCCTAAGTACCTTCACTGTAAAACAGGAAAGAAATAGACGAGTCACACATTCTCTTGTTTTACTCCTAGATGCTTGAAAACTGCCAAGAATCCAGTTTGAGAATAGTACACTGAAAATGAACTACAACACGATCAGAAAATTACTGGGTGCCTAGTATGTGACTGATATGGAACCTTAAAGGCAAATTAAAAAACATCTATATTACTGATTTTGCTCTTAAGGAACTATAATAGAGGTGTCCAACAGCATGTGCTGAAGCAGATTAAAATTTAATTGGGGAGGGGGCGGCTAGGTGGCGCAGGCCCTGGATTCAGGAGTACCTGAGTTCAAATCTGGCCTCAGACACTTGACACTTACTAGCTGTGTGACCTTGGGCAAGTCACTTAACCCCAATTGCCTCACTAAAAATAAAAAATAAAAAAAAAATAATTGGGGGGGGGGGCGAGCAGCTAGGTGGCACAGTGGATAGAGCACGAGCCCTGGAATCAAGAGGACCTGAGTTCAAATCTGGCCTCAGACACTTAACCCCAATTGCCTCATCAAAAAAAAAAAAAGGTTAATTGGGAAATATTTAACAAAATAAATAAAATACAACGAAATGTAGTTTATAATGTCAATATGGGGTTTTCTAGGTCAATAAGCACCTGCAAAAGTGCTTTAGTGGCCACCATTTCTATTTGACATGGGTTTTCTAGTACTATTGTTCATGAAGCCCCAATAGGGTGTTTTTCACTGATTAGATTTGGAGAAAGGATGCTTAACTAATTATGAGATATAGTAAAAAAAAAAACGCTATTAAAGAAACAATCCCAACAAAATAAAAAACATATTCTCCTTGAACACAGAAGATCCTCTGGGGAGGGCATCCACAAGCGTATGATAAAATGGTAGTAAGGCACATATATAGGAAATGTGGCAACGGGATAATTCATAGCTCTTGTTTTCAAGAAGTCCTTTTCTTCCTTTGTGGAGTCTTCATGAAGTTCCTCTTAAGTGAAGCTCTCTGCTGAGTTCCAATAATCTGGACCCTTGTATGGTCCAGAAGCGATCTTTCTTCCATATTTCTAGTTTGGTGTACATTTCCCAGACACTGCTGGTGTAGGAATTTTGCTACTGGCTCCAGTAGCCAGTGCTACTGACATCAATGCAATCTTTAGGCCTTCTGATCTTTTGATGTTCACAACTTAGCATTTCTGTCCCAGCATCCAGCTGCCTTTCTCAGGAGGCCTTCTGTTTAACCTGTTTCCCTACTACCAGATGTATGTGTTGTTTCCTCTAAGTCCAATCTCTTTGGTTGGACATGATTAAAAGCAAATCCCTCTCAGAGCTAGCGTCCTCAGCTCCTGAATCTGGAGTCCTTTCCCATCTGACTGACGGGGTTCCTCTTCTTCAGTCAATCACAAGATACTTCCAATAATAGATCAACTGCCTTTCTCCAGACTTAAAGCACCCACACTCCTTCCAAATTGATTAAAGACTGGTTTACACCTACTTTACTTTTGATTGTTTCCACTGAGCAGACTGGGCCTATTGTGATGAATTTGGGTGGGGATGGGCCCTTCCCCCCCATAAATCTTACCTTCATCAAATATGTGATTAAGAAAATTCAAATAAAATGGCTTAACATTTAACATATCTACTGAAAGTCTGGTCAGACAAATATAAATATCCAGTCCCATTTGATCAACTGCAACAAAAAATAAGTGACTTACAGCAGGTGGCATTAGAACATAAGCTCCTCGTATGCAAAGTTTTTCTTATTTTTGTCTTTGGACCCTCGGAGTGGCTAGGTAGCAGCAAATAGAGAGTACTGGCCCTGAAGTCAGGAGGACCAGAGTTCAAATCTCACCTCAGCCATTTAGTAGCTGTATGACCCTGGGCAGGTCACTTAACCCAAATTGCCTCAAACATCTGAAGCCTTCTCCAGTCGTCCTGATGTATATCTTCCCACTGGACCCAGATGGCTCTGGAGGAGATAGTGAGGTTGGTGACCTTGCACAGCCCTCCCTCACTTAAATCCAAGGACAAAAAATATCAACAGTATCTGTTCCCCAGAGCCTAGCATAGTGTCAGTTACACAGTAGATGAACAGATGCTTATTGAATCAAAATTAAATATGACTCTGACGAACATGGTGGCTTCTGGGGGGAGGGAGACTAAACAGGAAAATTTTTGTTGCGTTACACTAGTCCCCCCAACAAAGTCTGAACCCTAACCACCATTGTCTCTACCCTACCATTCTAAATTCCACCTCGCTACTCAGACCAGTTAACTCCCCCTTGGCAAGCTATTAACTCACAGCTTCTGTATCACTGGAATATTTGCCTAGAGGTGGTCCCTCTTATCAAAGTAGAGAATGTGAAATAAATGAAATGAAGACCTGTCACACGATTTCTAAAGGGCTGCAGACTCTGCATGTAAAGAGGGAGTGGTGGTAGCTTTTAACTTGATGGCTATGCCACAGACTTTTAACAGGCCCATTTGGCATTGCTCTCTAAGTCAACCTAACATTAAGTTGGAAGAACAAGTTTACTTAAAACGAAACTTGGAAAAACACTCATACAGGTCAGCAAGCAGTAAGATCTCCCCACTCCTGGACAAGTTGTGGTATATGAATACAATGGAATACTATTGTGCTGTAAGAAATGATGAGCAGGAGTTCAGAGAAACCTGGAGGGTCTTGCGTGAGCTGATGATGAGTGAGATGAGCAGAACCAGAAGAACATTGTACACAGTATCATCAACATTGAGTGTTGATCTACTGTGATGGGCTATATTCTTCTCACCAATGCAATGGTACAGAAGAGTTCAAGGGAACTCATGATAGAAGAGGATTTCCAAATCCAAGAAAAAAAAAAAAAGAACTGTGGAGTATAGATGCTGAATGAACCATACTATTTCTTTTGTTTTTGGTGCTGTTGTTTTTTTTTCTATTTTGAGGTTTTTCATCATTGCTCTGATTTTTTCTCTTATAACAGGACTAATGCAGAAATAGGATTAATGTTATTATGTGTATATATATATGTGTGTATAGATATATATCTATATCTATATGTATATAGATATATAGATATATAGATATAACCTATATCAGATTACCTGCTGTCTAGGGGAAGGGGGAGGGGAGGGAGGGAGAAAAATCTGAAATTGTAAAGCTTGTATAAACAAAAGTTGAGATCTTTACATGTAACGGAAAAAATAAAATACCTATATGTAAAATTAAATTAAATTAAATTAAATTTTAAAAAATAGTAAAAACATAATTTACACTTTACAGATGAGGAACTGAGGGAAAAAAATCTCCCCACTCTCTATGCTGCTGTCATTTAATGGAGGCTGCTAAAAACAAAAGCAGAAGAAACTGGAGAATATACAGGACAAACTTCAAAGGACTTGTCTAAACTCTATGCTTCTGGATGACTCCAGCAGATCCTGTCATGCAGCAATCTAAACACAGGGAATGTCATTTGTTTGTGCAGTCATCAATGAACCTATGTATGACAAAGGCTATTCCGAGTTTGTCAAGGTGAACCAATATTCAATGGATGAAAAAGCTTGTATTAAGTGCTTATTATTTGCCAAGCATTGTGCTAAGTAAATCCAAGAGATACAAATTGAAGACGACAGTTCTCTTAAGTACTATTAAGAAACTCACTCACTAATTGGAGAAGACAACATGCAACTGAGTTTGGCTGCAGGGCTGAGGAATGAAAATATCCTAGAGTATTTAGAACCTACTAGGGTGTCTGCTCCACCATCCCCGAGGAGGGTCCACCAACCACTGAGAAAGAGGGAATATGTGCCTAAACAATGGAGTAAAGAGGAGGGTCTGGGTTCCCTCAGCTAGGGTCTAGGCAACAAGAGAAAAAAATAAAAGGGGCATTGGTAGAAAAACTGGTCAGTTGTAGGGCAAGGAAGGATGAAGGCCATCAGTCTAGAGTCAGTGCTAGGGATCTTCCATGAATATACCCTCATGGGGAGAAGGTAACTCAGAGTTGCCTGATTGCTAGGTTTGCTTGAGACATTACAGCCATTTTAGCTAAAGCAAGATTGCTTAACAGATGGAATGAAGTCAGATCAAAGAGGGCCTTGAATGCCATTCAGGAGTTTAAGCTAATTAAAGAAGGCAATGAGGAGTTACTGAGAGTTTTGGAGTGCAGCCAAAATGACCATAGCAATACATTAGGAAGATTACGTGAGTGTGAAAAATGGGGAAGAGAATCTGGAAACAAGAGTTTACATCAATAGAGCCTAGGGGAGAAGAATTGATGGTTTACACCAATATTGTTATAATAGAAAAAAAAAGAAAGGAAGCAGAAATAAGACTTGGAAATTGATCAACATGTAGGGCAAAAGATTCCAGTCAAAGATAACTTCAAGTTTATAAACTTAAGTGGCTACAAAAATAATAGTACCATTAATGAAGAACAAGTATTTATTAAGCACTCAATATGTACTGGGAAAAGCTGAAAATAACCCCACCCTACCAAGTCCCTGGATTCATGATCATATATCCTTTTGAGATAGATAAAACAGAGACATATAAGGATATGCAAAACGAATACAACGTAATTGGGGGAGGTTGGTACTAGCAACTGGGAGAGAAATAATGAAAGGCCTCACAAAGGTAGCCTAATTAAGAGGGAAGAGGCAGGGACTCAGCATCTATTGGGGTGCTTTTCACATAGTTAGGCAAGTAATAGATATTGAATTAAATGAGAGATTGAGTCAGAATGGCATAGTGGAAAGAATGTTGGAGCCAGAAGACTTGGGTTCAAATCCTGATTGTGTGTTCCTTATGTGACCTCATGCACCTTTATCTGACCTCTCTGGGACTCAGTTTCCTCATATGTAAAATGACAGGGTTCAACTAGATGAACTCTACAGATCTTTCTAGCTTTAAATAAATGATTATCTAGGTCAAACCCTCTCATTTTTGCAGATGGGGAGTCTCATGCCCAAAGGTGTAAAAAAGGGGACATGATTACCATGATACTTAGAGACATTTAGAAATCTCTTCATTTCTGGGCTAGTGTTCTTTTCAAATGTATCACACCAAAACACTTCTAAATTAGGGAACTTTTTCTTTCAAGTCAAGATGGAACAAATGAGTACTCCACAGTGAAACAAGCAAAGCCAGAATTTGAAACCAGGCCTTTTGGACTCCAAATCCAATGCTCTTTTCTACAACACCACACTGATAACTAAGGAACTGCAGGAACCTAGGAGAGAAAAAGAGAGAGAGTAAATGAACTAACAAGTACTTCTTTGGTTCCAAAATGCCTAGCAAAACACTAAATTCTTTTGCAGGGGTTCTTAATCTGAATTCCATCAACTTCTTTAAAATATTATATATATTTTAATATAACATTTCTTTTGTAATCCTATGCAGCTTATTTTGTGCATTTAAAAACATTGAGAGAGGGGTTCATGCCACTCAAGAAAAGGTTAAGAAGAGCTATTTTAAAGGGATCCAAGAGCAGTATATAATAAGGAGTTAGAGTTATACTTCCCACTAGAGATCAAAATATAAATATTTATATGGGGGGGGGGCGCAAAATCATAGTATGTTGGTGTACCCAACATTTTGCTAACATGGATTTCAATACAAAAGTTGGGTCTATCTGGAAGCCCATCCAAATTTTTATATTTTTGCTTCACTAATATAGTCTCTCGTTATAACCTTTTAAGATTGTTATATAGCAAAGGCTTCAACATAGTATTATGCTGAATTAGTAGGCATTTGGGGGTGATCAGTCTTCTTGTGAAAAACTTGCCTGATCACTATGTTGTGCTCAAAAGGTTAAATTCCTTTGTCATGGACCTCTTTGGCAGTCTGGTGAAATCTTTGGACCATTTATCAGAATGCTTTCAAGTGTATAAAATAAAAGATAGGACTACAAAGGAAATCAATTGTATTAAATATAGTTTACACATGGGTATATGTATTTTTATGTGCATAAAAGTATATATGTTTAAATTCTGGGACCTTATATTAATAACAACCCTCTTTATCCTATATTAAGAATAAAAGTAGCATCTCAAGCTTAAGGAATTTGGGAATTTTATTTGGAAAGAATCTCAAGGTCGTCAAGGATATTTCTTTGCCTGAATTTGTTGCTGAACAAGTAACTTTCTAGTAATGTTAAAGTGCTCCCATTGTGAAAGCCTAAAATTACATACACTATTAGCTGATACTCAGTTTTTTAAAAAGTGGATAAAAATCTATTTAGAAAGAAAAGTATGGTTTTAAGTAAAGAAAATTAAATCTTGATCCTAAAGAATAAAAACTTGGTCATGGCAGCACAAGCATTAAGTAATGCTAATCTATATAGAGAGAAGGAAATTAGGTAGATTAGAATATTCCAGGAAAAGAGGTTTTGACAACTGCTTACTTTGTACTCCAGTTTATAAACATGAATGATTTAGAAATAAATCTGCTCCCCTGGCTACTAAACCTTGACAACCTAAAGATGATTACTGGCAGATCAGAAGAGTAATAACAGGAGTTTTATGAGGGAGAGTAAGAGCCTCTCTTTCCTTTTAAAAAAATACGCTGTTCAATAAAAACCTATCTTTAAAAATAGAAACACACTTATCCTTTCAAGTACCCAACTGGTGTTGATCTGTCCTTTATAACTAGCAATGGAGTGCATCACTTTGAAAGTCACCCTGAAGCTATAAGAACCTTAGGCAAGGAGAGAGCAAATTTTCCCAGGAAGGAAGATGAATTAGCATTTATTAAGACAAAAAATTAAGACAGGTATGTTTTCATGAGCAAATTATAATAAGAAAGCTCACACAGTGGTCTCAAAAGCATATGGTCTTTATTTTAAAAAAACAGGTTTATAAAGAGATCATCTAGTTCAGAGGTGTCAAATACACAACCAGATAAAATATTTAACAAAAGAAATAAAAATGAAACAAAATATAGATCACACTAAATTTTAAAACTAAGTCAATTTGCAGCCCACAGGGATCCTTATGTCTAATTTACCTCCCTTGCACACTCACCTCCTGATTTTTAGTTAGTTGAGTCTGGCGTCACTGATCTCGTCCAACCTAGGCATAAGAAGAATTTTCTTCTGCATGATCCCCCAAAAGTACTCATACCCATCTCTAACTTCAAGACCTTCAGTGACAAGAAATTCATTACCTCCTGTCTTGGCTGGATTCATAAAAGGATTCACTCAAGAGAAAACTCATTACACTTTTGTACAGCTTTTATTGTTAGAAAGTTTCTATTTTGTTTTGATTTTTTAAAACAAATGCAGCATTCTGCTTCTCTACCTTCCACCCACTTCTCCCAATTTTGTACTCTGGGCCAACCAAAAGAAACATTATCTTTCTTCCAAGTTTTGTACTCTGGGATAAGTAAAATAAATTGAATCCTTCTTCTACTTGACAGTCTTTGAAATATTTGAAAGCCCTTATCACCTCACTTCTTAAGTTTTTGTGTTTTCTAAACTTAACAATCCTGATTTCCTTCAACCAATTTAAATTCATGTTCCTTCAATATCCATCATGATTGTTCTTTTCCAGATCATCACTACCCTTCTTTAACGTAGCATCCCCCAGCTGTAGTCTGAAGGCAGAGCACACCAGGATTATAATCACAGGATCATAACTGAGAACAGTAAAGGACCCTCAGAGACCATCAACTCCCACATTTTATACATAAGGAAACGGAAGCTAAGAAAAACACATCTAAGAAGCAGGATTCCTGACTCCAATGTCAGCATTATAGCAACCATGTCACCTTGAAGAAGAAGATATAACCTGGCTTTTGAAAGATAGACAGGATTTTAAAGGCAACATTAGGAGGTAAAATTCCAGGTAATGAGAACAAAATGCACAAAAACTAGCGAGCATGGGATGTGTTCGGTAAAATAGGTCATTGCTCAGTTTGCCTGGAGGATAAGGTATGTGAAGGTCAGGCATGGGGAAGGCTACATAAAGCTAAAGGCTACACAAAGAAGTGCTCAAAGTGTGGTCTGCAGCCTGTTCCTTGAGGGTCCCTAAAGCCCTTTCAAAGGGTCTGAGAGATTAAAACTATTTTCATAATAATACTAATACTTATGTCAGTAAAATATTCCCTTTTTTTCCAACTACATATTTGTGGGCCGAATTTTCTTCATATACTTCAACCAAAACAACATATTGCAACAGACTGAATGCAGAAGGAGATAGGAGAATCAAGCTGTCTTCTAAGCCAGACATTAAAGAAATTTGTAAAAATATGTAAAATGGTTTTTTTGTTTGTTTGGGGAAATAGTTATTTTTCATAAAAATGTTATTCATGTGCACATGCAATGAGTTTATTATTTTCTAATGAATTAATATTTGTAATATATCAGTTTTAACTTCTTTTACAGTAAATATCAATAGATATATAAACTACATAAGAAATCATTTTGTGGTCCTCAATTTTGAGGTCACAAGACCAAAAGGTTTGAGAACCTATGAGATACAAAGATAACTCAGAGCTACATCATGAAGTTCTTTAAGTTAAATATATATATATATATATATATATATATATATATTAAACACAGAGCATAAAGCCTCAGTTTCAGTCCAGAGCTGTGACATTAATTAGCTATGTGGCTTTAAACAAGTCACAACTTCTTTGGCATTCAATGTTCTTATCGAGAAAAGGAAGTATTTGGAATAAATGTACTCCAAGGTCCTATAAATTCTAATTCTATGATTCTAACATTCTCGAGAAAAGATGCAGAGAAGGGAAGAAACATGGCTTGCTTGAAGGGAATAAGGAGCAGAACCATCTTGGTTGAACCCAGGGATTCATAAAGGGGAATGTTGTTGTTATTCAGTTGTTGCATTAGTGTCCGACTCTTAGTAACCGCATTTGGGGTTTTCTTGGCAAAGATATTAGAGTGGTTTACCATCTCCTTCTCTAGCTCATTTTACAAATGAGAAAACTGAGGCAAACAGGGTTAAGTGATTTGGCCAAGGTCAAACAGCTAAGTGTCTGGCCTATTTTTGAACTCAAGAAGATGAGTCTTCCTGACTTCAGGCCTGGCACTTTATCCACTGTGCCACCTAGCTACCAAAGGGGAACAATGAAAGGAAAAAGTGGAAAAAAGATTTGAGGCCACACTGCAGGGCATGATCGCCACATTAATGAATCTGAACTTCAGACATTTGGCAAAGAGGAAACTTCCTTTTAGCAAGGAAAGCAATGTTTGGAAGTCACGCTCTAAAAAGATTAATCTTGGAGGGGTGCACAGGATGAATTGGAGGAAAGAGAGGGGTAGCAATGAAAAGAGGTCAAAGAATTACAGATTTAGAGGTCATCAAATCCAATCACTTTTACTTATGTTATTGAGGAAGCTAAGGTTCCTAAAAGAAAAGTAACATCCATAACACAGGTATTAAGTGGCAGAGCTAAAATTTGAACCCAGAACCTCTGATTCAAGAGCAAGTTATTTCTACTACATCCACTTCCATTAGGTGGTGCTTATGCTACTCATCAAAGTATAATGGACAAGGTACATGTGCAAACAAAATTATAAAAGGAAAAATTAATTCATTTTGAGATTGAATTTTGTAACACATGAAAACTATCACCCCTTTTCTGAGGATTTTTTCTACAAAACAAGTCTCTTGTCACATTCAAGAGAGCTCCACAAACACAAAAGTGAGCCATCAAACACAAACATGGATCATCCTCCAAAGACCTAATGCTCTGAAAAAAATCAGACCAGGATCAAAATTTCACCTGAGTGAGAGAAGATGCTATGTGTTCCAATCTTGCTGATGAAATCTATTCTAATGGACAGCAAAGCTACCTTTTCAGTATCATTAATCAACAAACATTAAGTGACTGCTATTTGCCAGGCACTTAGGATACACTTGAGGAACATACATTCTGTCCAAGAAAATGGCAATCTATATAAATACATACAGAATAAACCAAGAAAGGGATGGGGGAAAAGGCATTAACAGTTGGAAGATGTAGAAAATACATTATGTAGACAGTGGGAGCTGTATCTTGAATAGAGGGGTTCTATGAGGCAGAGGTATCAGGCATGGGTGGGAGTTTTGGGGGGAATTGTTGGACAGCAAAGATATAGAGAAAAGAGAGAGAGAGAGGTATGTATGAGAGAAACCGAGACATGGCCAATTTGGTTGGATAGTAGAGACCAGGAAATAAGTAATGTATAATGAGGCTGGAAAAAAAAGTTGAAATTTGGTTGCAAGGGCTTTAAATGCACAACAGAGGACTGTATTTTATCCTAGAGGACAGGGGAAGCCAGAGGACATTGAATGGGTAAGTGATGACTTTTCAAGTACCTTGATGGGTTCCTGTTCCAGCCTGACAACCTGGAGATCCAAAGGGAGGAAAGGAAAGAGAACCTTCCATTTTGGGTCATACAAGTGATACTCCTATAAAGACGTACCTACATAAGGCCAGGGACGTGGTTTGTATTCACATTAACACCATCAGGATTCTGACCTGCTTCATGTTAAGCTGGCATTTGAGCAGAGCTTGGCAAGAAAGTATAAAATCATTGCAATAGTTTAGGCAAGAGGTAATGAGGGTCAAACTAAGGTGATATTTATGTAAATAGAGAGAAAGGGTCTGATGAGAAATATTGTGGAGGTAGAAAAGGCCAAACCTGACAACTGACAACATGTGAGCAAAGTAAGGAGTTGAAGATAAACACTGAAGTTGTGAACCTAGAATAGTGGTGCTCACAAGAGAAATAGCAGGGTTTGGAAGGTAACTTGGAAGTAGGGTGGGGGAAGAAGAGAATAGATGCCATGAGCTGGAAAAGACAGGCGATAGAATTAAGTGCACAAAGTGAGAAGGAGCATTTTATTTTTTAATTTTTTTTTGCGGGGCAATGGGGGTTGAGTGACTTGCCCAGGGTCACATAGCTAGTAAGTGTCAAGTGTCTGAGGTCAGATTTGAACTCAGGTACTCCTGAATCCAGGGCCGGTGCTTTATCCACTTCGCCACCTAGCTGCCCCCTGAGAAAGAGCATTTTATAATAAGAGAGCAGGAGAAAGGAGGGGCTCTTTTATTGGTCTGGGATAGCCAAGCCTTTTTTTTTTTTTTTAATGAGAAACCTTGGTTTGCCTTTCCAGCTTCTATGTTTAGTGTTTTACATTATATCAAGCAAGCACTTGGAGGCAAAAGAATGTCTTATAAAACTGAAAATTTTAAAGTTAAGAGTTTCAGGTAAATGTTACCTATTTTATCAATTTAGAGGCTTTTATATGCTATATGAAATAAATACAAGTACTTTCTTAAGTAACTGGATTGTCAAAATCAAAAATTTAGGAAATATACTCAGCAATAAGATCGTGCTAAAACCATCAATCATTATTCAAAATAATCCACACGGGGCAGCTAGATGGCACTGGCCCTGGAGTCAGGAGTACCTGAGTTCAAATCGTGCCTCAGACACTTAACACTTACTAGCTATGTGACCCTGGGCAAGTCACTTAACCCCAATTGCCTCACTAAAATAAATAAATAAATACACACATACATACATACATAAATAAATAAATAATCCACACAGCCTAGAATCTGACACTTGTGCTACTGAAGTTTGGCAGTCAGATACCCTTTTGCACATACCTTTTTAAAAAGGTCACTTGCTATATAATAAACAGCTTTGCCAAGATCTCTGGCAAGCAGAGTGGGGGGGGGAGAGGGGGAAGATTCGCCCCCTTTTTTATCCATAGATAAACTATCTTCCTATCATTAAACAAGGTTAAATCACATTTTCAAAATTTTAAGTGTTATAAGATATCCTATAGGTTAAGTCTAACCTCTTAATGTAGGAATTCCCTCTACAATATTTCTGACAGAAGGTCATTAAGTAAAAATCAGAATCTTTCTGGTGACAGACAACTCACCACCTGAAAAGCAACCCATGTGATTTTTTAGCCCACATTGAAAAAGTTCTTCCCTATATTAAGTCAAAAATCCGTGTCTGTCTCTCTCTCTTCTCACAGTGATCCCACTTCCGACGTCAGCAGTCACATAACAAATACCTATTAAAAATGATAGCCCTTCAAATATTTGAAAGTAGACACCATATCCTGCACCTCTACTCCACCTGTCTTCAATCCTTCTCTTGTTGAACTAAATATCCCCTAATTACTTCATCTAATACCCTTCCCAATTCTCCCTGCCTTCCTTGGGGCACAATGCAACTTATCAATGTGCCTTTCAAAATGTGTCACTCAGAATTGAATACTACTATATGCCAGATGTGGTACAGAGGATCTCTCCCCTTGGACACGTTAATACAGAAATTTCACAATAGCTTTTTGAGCTTCTACATGCTATTTCTGATTCATATTGAGCCCTCAGTCCAAAATAAATCCTGTGTATTTTCTTCCTCAAAAAAATCACTGCTTAGGTCTATCTTCTACCATCCTGTACTTCTGCATATGATTTTCCTTGAACCTAAGACCAGTCAGTACTCCTTATCTAATCTTATAAGAATCTCATCTTGTTAGATTCAGCCCACTGTTCCAGCCTGTTGAGATTTTTGAATCAGAAGTGTTAAAATTCAACATTATTTGCTCTCCCTTTTAGTTTTATAACAAATGTAAATACTGTGTTTTCCTCCAAGTCATTGTTAAACATAGCAAGCTGGAAGAGTACTAAAGACTAATTCCTGTGGTATACTTCTAAAGATTTCCTACCTACCATAAGGAACAGCAGTGCTTCCAAAACCCCACCCCAAACACCAGACAGACCATGTACCCATGATCCAGAGAATTAACCTTATGGAAATGAGATTTAGCAACCATAGCAATTGAAGACTCAGAAAAGAAAGTTCTCACCAAAGTTCCCCCAAAACTGAGTAATTATCATATAAACATGTCTTAATTAAGTGCTTCTTTCCTTCTCTCATCCTTAATATCTAGAGCTACGTGCAATGGGTTCTAAATCCCAGGCACAGCCACTAACTCTGTGGATTTGAACAAGTTGCAGGCTTTGTGGACCTCAGTTTCCACACATGTGAAAAGAGAAAAGTAAAGAATCTTAGCTGTGAAGTTGTGAGCTAGAGCCGGATGTTAGGAAGACCTGGGTTCAAGCTTTGTAATACATGCTGGCTGTGTGATCCTGGGCAAGTAACTTGACCCTAAGTGCTCCAGACAATTGACTTTTTAGACCAAGCTACAGATTCACTAATCTGTATTAATACAGTGAGAGTTCCCTATACTAATAAAAGCTCTGGTTTAAAAAACAAAAAACAAAACCCCCTACTCAAGGCAACAGTTCCTTCAATTACTTATGAGAAGAAGCAATCCTGGATCATTCTGTCTACCCAACAAATGCATCTCCTGCAAAAGATCATCAGTTCTTTGCACTAGTCAAAAATCAAAGTAAATTCCTCATGTTAATGACCAACCACAAAACTGCATACTTATATGCTTTAAACAGAAGATACTAAACTTAAAAACAAAACATCCATGTGCTTACCCAAGGTAATGAAAAACAGGAAGTTTAGATCAGCTAAGTTTATCACCAAAGAAAGCATTTACAAAAATTAGCAACAATTTGTAATATTACAAATAAAATTTCACTGCTTTTGTCATGCCCTTTTCTCCCTAACTTCAGCCTTGAAATCTTTTACATGATATGAAATAGGCATTCTTCAATGAATCCTTGTTTATTATTCTATCCCTCTGATGTCGATGTTTCCCAAATTGATGTTTTCCTTTTTTATAAAACTACCATCTTAATTCAGGTCCTTACTTGGGCCTGTACTGACTGTGAATGGTTGGTTTCCTAGAATCTGAGTTCAACAAAAAGCTGAAAACAGACTTATTCAAACCATTCTTTTGTCACAAAACAACCAAAATACCTCCAAGTCTTAGAAAAGTCTTTCCAAATTCCCTAGCTTGTTTCACCTCAGTTCTGATTTGTTCAAATTAAATTAGCAAGGGACAGCTAGGTGTCGCAGTGGATAAAGCACCGGCCCTGGATTCAGGAGTTCCTGAGTTCAAATCCGGCCTCAGACACTTGACACTTACTAGCTGTGTGACCCTGGGCAAGTCACTTAACCCCATTGCCCCGTAAAAACAAAAACAAAAAAACAAATTAAATTAGCAGGAACTTTAACCTTGCTTTGAAATTCCAAGGAATTATAATAAAGATCTTTGACATTCCTCTAAGGACATAAAATCTTGAAAGGCGCTTTAGAAGCCTTGGTTTTCTTGTGGGCCTCCTTATGGCCAGAATATTCAGCATTTGCTGATCAAACAAATACTGTAGATACTGGAACAGCACTTTTAGATGAAGGTGCTAAAACAAGCACTGAAATGGCCAGAAGAATCAATAAAATAAAGGCTCAAGTTGGATTCCCATCCTTAGTTGTTGTTTTTTTTCCTCCCTCTTCTGCCTAGTTGGAGTACTGAACTCCTAAAGTGCTGGACCTTTAAACCTTCCATCCAAAGGGTTCTGTAAAGAATCATCTACTTCCCATGGCAGATTGTTCAAACAAATGTAAAATATTCTTGCAGAAAAAAGCAAGCTGTCACAGCAGAACCCTTAAGCAGTTTAAGACAAGGGAAATTTAAGAAGATGGTGGGGGGGAAGAGTTTTCCATTGTTCCAATTATTCCTGGGTAAATTATTTCTTTTTGAAACAACAAAAAAGAATGAAGGACACTAATTTTAAAATCTCTAGTAATGTTGTGCCTTTCCCAAAAAGGGAAAATTTTTTTATCTGTCATGATTTAATTGATGTAGGGAAGTACCAGTGAGGAAATTCACATACTGATGAATGTAGGTTTTCACCTGCTTTGCTATTTATTATCTTATGAGTCTGGTACATTGAACCTCTCAAGGTCACAAAGCACAAAGCCTTAAACCTAGGTCTTCCGGATTCCAAGACCACCTCCCTAGCCACTACACATCATACTGCCTCTCAAAGAAGAAGAAAACCATACTAAACAACATCAGATGCAGAATGTTTAACCAGTCTCTAACAATTGAGGAAATTTGATTAAAAATTCTTGGTTAAGCGCTAATCTTTTTAAAAATTATATCTCAAGACAATTTGGCAGTACCTCAGAAGATAAGGGAAGATTCCCTGGCAAAAAGAATACTAATGAAATCCTTCTAAGAAGGCATTTGTGTTCCCACTCTCCTCATGACAAGGACTTCTCAGGAGACACAGCACTCTGCAAATTCTGCAGGCTCTGTTATGTATGACACCTATCACAAATTTAAGAATTCTAATCAAGTCAGATATTCCTACTTTCACTACCAGTATTTCTCCTTTGAAATTTCATTTTCTTAGACACAAATAGACCCACCCCCTAATTCACCCATCTCTTACCTTATGTAAACTGATAGCTATTTATAACAGGACCTACAGGCTGCTAGATAACATTACCTCTTTTTAAACCTTAACAGAATATCCTGGTAAGTCTTCAAAACTTGAGGACCAAAATAAGGTCTAATTTCAAAAGATTATAATGAATGTTTGCACTGATTAGGCTTTAAAGCATGGATTTTATAAAGCAGGTGTCTATGTCAGAACACCTAAGTGCACCAATAAGTAGAAAAATAAATCAATGTTCTAAATAGATAAATACACAGTATTATAGTGTAAAACCTGACACACACAAAGTACAGTGGGAAGTGATCATGATTCAGAACATCATGCACAGATGAAGAATTTAAGATTGTAAGGATTAAAATGGAATAAAATCTAAAGCAAACCTTTAGTGTGTTAGAAGTACATTTTTTATTCAAAACTGGCACAAAATAAGATATTTAATGGTGAATTGTCTACTCCATTTGAGCTGATTTATTGTGGTTAAGCATTTTTACAGCTGTATTTTCCAAATGCTTTGCAACCATTTTTAATATTAACTATTCTCTTTCATAGCTTCTTGATGGCATTACCGTGATATTACATGTGAGAAAAATGGAATCCCAAGAAGAGTAATGTATTTACATATATGTACACATACACACATGTGTGCATGTATAAATTAACATAAAGGTTTTTTTCCTCAGTTCTTTTTTTCCACCCTAAGCCATGATGCCTCCCGTCGGGGGCAGGGGTGGAGGGGAGAAGAGAGAACACAAAAAAAACCTTCTGTCTTTCTGGTCGACTCTCAGGTTTGTTTAGGTTTTTTTTTTTAATCATTCAAAAATAGTTTTAAAAGCTTATAGCAACAGTCAAATTCAAAACAGAAGGCTTTTTATCTAAACCTTGCCAGTACTAATACGAAAGTATAATCTTTATCATACAAAAAAACAATGTTATTGGTGAAGTAGTCGGTATGGGGCAGGGGAAGAACAAGACAAAAGTCTTGCTTCGTCTCAAGCTTTCTATCTCTTATTGAGGTTCCCTTACAAATATAAAAGCCTATTACAGATCAAGTTCTCCCTTCCAATAAACTACTGTTTCTTTTTAAAAGCCTCGCCTCTTCCCCCACACATTTATCATCCTGTCTTTTGAGACATGACATAAAAGAACTCTTATCTATTACCCCCACAAAAAAATCAATTTTTTCAATTAAGATGAAAACCAATGAAAGCTGAGATCATTCTTATGAAAGCCTTACTTTGTGTTTTCCAATTTCTTAATTTAAAATTCTCTTGCTTTATTTACTCCTATGATACAAAGATTTATGATTTTTCATACTACAAAAATGATTTCCTATAGCTACATAATGTTTTGCTGAATTGAGGGCAGTATTGGTATCACTGCCAAATTCAAGCACACAGAACATTTCCCCTTCCTGGGCGAGTGCTGGGAGGAAAAAAAAAATCACTTCTATAATTGCATGTCCCTTCAAAACATATTTTTTAAAAAACTCAAGCTTGCAAGGTATATACTTCAATACTTCTGAGAATTACTATAAATGTTAAAATATGCTGTCCTGACCCATCATCATTATAATCAACAACAGAATGTTTTCCAAATGCTGTGAATGGATTAAGCAAAAGAACTCCCAGTATAAGTCACTCTCCAAGAACAACTCCATCTATGAATTTGTGAGCTATCATCTATGTCCACCAAAGTAAATAGTCATTGAAAATACCATATTACAACTGTGATACCATCAGTACACCTTTCTCTAGCTAAGTGAGCTAACTAACCATATTCCACTGTTATTAGAATGAAACAAGTCCTACAATTGAAAACAAACATCAGTAACTCTATTTGGTCCCATACCACTGACAATAGGGGTTGAGTAATCTGGGACTGAACTACAACCAAATGGAATAAATTATTTATTCAGTTCACCCAAAAGGAAGTCCAAACCCCACCCCAAACTCCCAACATTGCCAGATAACATGTTTCAAACTAGAACGCAAAGTTTCCCCTCAACTACCAAATGAGGAAAAGGTATTTTTTAATTAACCTTTTAATCATAACATGCCACATAGTAAACCTATGTTTGGAAAAAATTGTTTACATGATAGAAGTATGTAAAAATAACCAAAATATGAACTTAAAAATGCCTTATGATTCAGAAGTATGTGCCAGATGATTAGTATTCCCTTACCTCTTTTCTTTAAACTTCGTTGCCTGGATAAAACTAAATAATTTTACTAAGAAAGATGGCTTAAGGAAACAGTGGGAATACTAACATGTTTTCAAATGCACTTTTGGGAATTATGAGGAAGTAAAAAAATACTACCACGGGGCAGCTAGGTGGCATAATGGATAGAGCACCCACCCTGGAGTCAGGAGAACCAGAGTTCAAATCCAGCCTCAGACACTTAACACTTACTAGCTGTGTGACCCTGGGCAAGTCACTTAACCCCAATTGCCTCACCAAAAAAATAAAAATTAAAAAAACTACCATTCTACGATGTCGTTTTGAGATCTGCTATTGTTTGTAATCTCAACTTCTATTCATGGACACTTTATTCTTGGGATCATTATCTGCTCAATTCCTATCAGAAGTGTCATATTAGAAAAACATATTTTACAAAGATAGAGCAGAAAATGAGTGCAGCATTTAAACCAGGCCAAAAGGCCTGGGTTCAAACCCTGGTTCTGCTGCTTATTAATTATAAAATTTAGGGCATGCAGGCCCCTTCTCCAGAGACCTTAGTTTCCTAATCTATAAATAAATGGTTGGAGTAGATGACCCCCAATATTCCTTTTCATTCTTAACTATAATCCTACAAGCCCATTTCCCCAGAAATGCTAGATTCCAAGAACAGCTATATTATTCTATTTCCCTTTGAGATAAGCATGGAATGTCCCAATTTCAACCAGTATACATTTATAGTTCATAACTTTACCTGGACTTTCACTCCTACTTGGCAATCTTCTTCTAGTCAGCTTACTAAATCAAAGGACAGAGAGGAGGAAAGAGAATGAAAGGGGCGGGGAGAGTAAGAGAGAGAAGGGAGAGATGGATGGACCCCTTTTAGCAATCTTGTGAAGCTCATGAACTTCTTTCCAGAATGTTTTTCAATGCATAAAATAAAACATATAGGGGAAATAGTTCTCTCATACACACATTTGAAAATAGGCTCATTGATACCAAGTTGAGTACCTTTGTCCTCAAGTCCCACAAGGACTCAAGGCTTTTCTTCAAGACCCAGACCATACTCACTCAACCTTCCTAAATTGCTTCTTCCCTCTCAGAGACCTCCCCCCATCCCTCCCCCCACCGAGCTTTCTTAGGCCATTTCTGCTGCTCTGACTTTACCTTCCATCAATCTACCCCAGAATTAGCCAGTTTGGTTCTATCCTGTCTTCTCCTCTCAAATCCCTTCCCCATCTTATTTTATCAAGGTTCCTTCCCTTGCCAAATCCTAGATTACTCCCACAATCTGTCTCCTCAGCTCTTACTCATAAGATGCTAAACACAGCACAACCATCCTGCCTGAGGCCATTATTCATTTATATTGTCCAGCTTCACGTGACCCTTCTCTATACCAAAGTCAACATTCTTTCTCCAATAGATCACAGCCTCTATTATCTGTCCAGCCTCATTATACATGATTCCTTTTCCCATTTTCCACAAAACAGCTTAAATGGCCTCCTCTTTGTCTCTCATCTAGAACTCTCCCATCTTCCGGCCTTTTGCCCCAATGCCATTTTCTCAAAACTCAACATCACCTACTCCTTCCATGTCTTATCTCTTACTCCTTGCTAAGGTCAATCCTGTTACCCTTGGATGCCATCCTTTTCTGATTCTTATGGAACCTCGCCCCCCCCCCCAAATCATCCAGTTTCTCAGGGTCAGAATTAGACCAGTGATTTCATTAATACCAAGAAGACCTGCACAAATAAACTCCCTCTCCCAATGCATGTCAGTACCTTCTCTGTACCTTATAGTCTTAAGAATTGTCTAAAACAGAGAAGTTAAATGTCTTGCCTAGTGTCATCCAGTCAGAATGTTGTCAGAAATGGGACTTGAATCAGTTTTTCCTAGTTTCAAAGTCAGATCTCTATCCATTTTGCTACACTGCCTCTTTTCCTCATTTTTTCTTGTAGTCTTCAAAATATTTCAAGCTCCAAAGGCTCCTTCTGACGGACTAAAAATATGCTCAATTTTTTCCAATTCTTACCCCACCCCCTACACCTCTAGATTTCTTTATTACCCTCCCTTTTTTCTCCTGTTCTAAGCTCGTTATTTTTTTTTTTTTTAGTTTCTATCTCAATCATTCTGATCTCGAATACCTTGCAATCTGGCCTTCATGCTCTCCAGTCTACTATAATTTTCCCAAAGTCTTGATTGGCTTCCTATTTGCAGTGACCTTTATTTAGTCCTCAACTTCCCTGACACTGAAACCTTCAGGATACCCTTTCCTCTCTTGACTTCAAAGACCCTAATACTTTCCCATTCTTCATCCTGTGATCCAGATTATTCTTCCTGTCTACTTTCCCATATATGCAAGCTCTCAAAAACTCACATTAATGAGATGGATCATTTTTAAAAATAATACAGCATATATACTAGAGTGTTAAACATGGAGTTAGAAATTCTTAGGTTCAAATTCTACTTTATATAGCTGTGTGACCTTGGGGAAGTTAGTTGACCTATCTGAGCCTCACTTTCTTCTTCTATTAATTCAGAGGCTCATCCTCAATAACCTCTAGTGTTTATTCTAGCTTTAAGTGTATGAATAGCCTTTCCCAAAGGGTAAAGAACACTCTATGACTAAATGCTAACTTTCAGGAGCAGAGGCTAAATGGAGCTTATTATATTCTAATTAAAGTTTCTATCCTTATTTCCAGATAAATAAGATTAACTCCCAGATACTGGGTTTTAGAAAGCAACTCTCCCATTCTTGTTTGAAAGGGACTACAGATCACTAATTAGCACATCTTCTATTAAGAACCTCTAATTGCCTTGCTATACCCTGTGTTCCTTCCAGCTTGATTGTGCCTTCTTTAGAGACCTAATACGAAACAAGAAACACAGTCTGGTGAGAAAAGTGAAAATCAAAAATCCCTGCAAGCGCTCTAGTTATTAACAAAAATGGAAAATCTGGGTTTTTTCAGTTACCAAATAAATATATATTTTTCTAACAGCAGCAGCAATAACAACCACCACCACCTCACAGTTTTATATCTAGCACTTGCAGGTTTACACCATGACATACCAACACCTTCACCTTCCATGATTCCATCAGGTTCCTTTTTGTCTCAGATTCCATGTCCTCTCAGCAAGGATCACATCTGATTTTAAACAAATTGGGGGGGGGGGGCAAGGGCAATGAGATTTAAGTGACTTGCCCAGGGTCACACAGGTAGTAATAGTGTCAAGTATCAGAGACTGGATTTGAACTCGGGTCTTCCTGAATCCAGGGCCAGTGCTTTATCCACTGTGCCACCTAGCTGCCCTCTGATTTTAAACAGATTTTAAAAATACTTTGGGTATTGATGATTCCTAAAATAACATCCATGATGAGACTTGTTCATTTTGAGGCAAGTATATCCAAACTCCCTTTCCAGAGATGATCAATTATACTTTAGAAACAAGAGGAAGAGTTAAAAAAAAAACACAAAATTTACCTACAGCTTTTTTTGTTTTGTTTTGTTTTGTTTGTTTTTGTTTTGTTATTTGCAGGGCAATGGGGTTAAGTGACTTGCCCAGGGTCACACAGCTAGTAAGTGTTAAGTGTCTGAGGCCGCATTTGAACTCAGGTACTCCTGAATCCAGGGCCGGTGCTTTATCCACTGCATCACCTAGCTGCCGTAATTTTTTCAGGATAAGGTATTTGAACAACCTGGGCAAAATGTTTAAGCTGGAACACCACCCACTCCCATATTTGAAAACTTCTGTTTGCATAAACAAGAGGGGACTTTGGTCCTTAATCAAGTACAGAGGCAGCTAGGTGGCCAGGAGCTAAGAGTGTCAGGTCTAAAATAAAAAGTACCCGAGTTCAAATCTGGCTTCAAACCCTTACTAGCTGTGTAACCCTAGTCAAATCACTTAATCTATCTGCCTCAGTCTGCTCTTCTGGAAAAAAGGAGTAATAAAAAAAACAAAAAATAGTGAAGACCAAATGAGATAACTATAAAGCACTTGGCACAGTGCCTAGCACATAGTAAATGCTATATAAATGTTAACTATTATTAAGTACAAATATTTATTAGTCACTGGGATTACAAGTTAAAATAATGAAACAATCCCTATTCACAATGAGTTTGCATTGCAATGGCAGACAAGCTGCCATCCAGAACAGATATGCCCACATGCCAAAGCAGAATTTTCTAGAATCAAAAATATTACTTTTTAATAACTGCACATACTGGGGCAGCTAGGTGGCGCAGTGGATAGAGCACCGGCCCTGGAGTCAGGAGTTCCTGAGTTGAAATCCGGCCTCAGACACATATCTAATCTGACTTCATTTTACAGATAAGGAAACTGAGGGCCAATGAGGTCATGTTTCTCTAACTCTAAACCTAGTACAAAGTGAACATTAAGAATAAATATGGGGGGGGGGCGAGGCTAGATTCAGGAGGGCCTGAGTTCAAATCCAACCTCAGACACTTGACACTTACTAGCTGTGTGACCCTGGGCAAGTCACTTAACCCCCATTGCCCCACAAAAACCAAACAAAGAATAAATATGATGCCTATGGTGGATGAGAGACATATTGAATAAAACTACTTGAATATTCTTGATTTTAGGTGCCAAGATTTTCTGATACTTAAGTCCAGTGGGCATAGCAGTCTGGACTGGTACTAAATAAAGAACAAGTGGTGGTATATTTATACATGGGCCATGTAATTACTTATGCACATAGCTGACAGTTAACCTAAAAAAAATCTAACAATGCTTAACACTCTGGAGACTTGAAGAACCTAATTACTTTATTTTATTGCTGCCCATGAGAATGTGCAAGCCTCTTTTTTTTGGTTAAATAGACACTTCATAGACTGTGTGTACTATATAACTTAGAATTCTCCAGATTTACACATCTTCATTCTAAAAACCCTGCTTCAGTTTTGTAACACTTCTACTTGCATTCTTCCAAGGAAATCCCATCACAAAAAGGATTTCCTTATTTCCCTTGGGTTATCTTGTGCTTCCTTCTCCCAGTCAAATTATAAACTAAATATATGTTACATTTATAAAACCAGCACATAAATGTAATCTATAACAAGGACAACAATTCTGACTCCTTGAATATGTAACTGTATAAGTTGTATATTTTCTCATTTGTAATGGAGGAACTGGTGATGATGATTACAATACCTTCCTCACAGGGTATGTTAGCCTTAAGAGTACTGAGAAAGGCAGCATGATAATAGAGATCTAATCTCAAAGCCAAGGAAGACCTAGGGTCAAGTTTTAACTCAGACATATACCAGCTATGTGACCCTGGATAAATCACTTAACCTCTCAGTGAGCTAAGATTATAAATTGCAGAGAAGATGTAGATATGCATCACTGGAGAGCTTCCCTATACCAATGAAATTATAGGTTCCAGTCCTTATTCTCAGAGAGCCATAGAAATAACAGTTATTATGAGGATCATCATATGGTATTAATACAGAAAGTGTAGGTTTGATTTCAAACTTTACCAATTTTGTGGCATACTTTGAAAATTTTTTTTATGTTTTCCTCCTACAAATACAGCAGGGAACATACGAAAAAAGTCCTCAAATAATAGTTGTCTATAAAAATAATATAAACTATAAAATACAAACTGGCTACAAAAATCTCCAAATCTAGATGTTTACTAATCCCATCTAATTTCTAATCTATGATTCTAGCCAGTGTGTGTCAAATATATAAATGCTGATCATGACATTCTCTTCTACAAGAGGTCTTTAGACTATAGCTTTCCATTATTTTCTTTATACTCACTTATCATTGAGGTTTTAAGAGTGGATGAGATTTCTGATGATCTCTATGGTAATTACCTAGAAGGTATTTCAAAACTCTTTAATCCCATCAATTTCCATTCTAATCCCAGACAATACAACTCTCTCTTGGCCAGTTCAAATTGAATATACCATCATCTCAAACAAATGATCAAAAGGATGATCCTTAGAGAACAAATCATCTTCCATCCCAATCAAAAAGGCTCCCTTACAACTGCCCCTATGTCAATAAATCCTCCTTTATCCCCAAACATGAAAGTTGAAAACTAATTTTTGCTTCATAACTCCTTCCATTGGTGGAAGAATCAAAGTCTTTCATATGCAGTCATTCTTTCCAATGCTACTTTCATCACCCTAGTTTAGGCCACCATTAACCTTTAACCTCATTATTGCAACAAGTTCTTAACTGGTCTCTCTCATTCCATATTGCCCACTCCAATACATCCAACATACCCCATGCTTGATTAACCTTTCTTAACCACCACTTTCATCACCATATCATCATCAAATACAAATTTCAGTAGTTCCTTACCTAATGAATCAAGTCTAAATTGTACTTGGCTAACATGCTCCACAATTGGACCCCTCTTATCTCCCCAACATTGAGCCCTCTTCCATCTCACAAACAAAATCATTTTCATTCCTATCTTGTTGCCTTTACTCATATTATTCTCCTTGCCTGAATCTCCAAATTCTCCTTTGCCTAGCCAAGTCCTACTCATCCTTTAAAATCAAAATCACATTTCATTTTTTTATTTTAATTTTTTTTGAGGAGCAATGAGGGTTAAGTGACTTGCCCAAGGCCACACAGCCAGTAAGTGTCAAGTGTCTGGGGCCGGATTTGAACTCAGGTTCTCCTGAATCCCGGGCCGGTGCTTTATCCATTATGCCACCTAGCTGCCCCCAGAATCACATTTCAACTCTTCCATGACACTTCCCTTTATTGCTCCTCCCTCTCACATAAAATATTGTCTTATTTGCTGTCATTTCCTTTGTTTCAGGCTTATTCCTGGAGATAATCTGCTTAAAATGGCAAGGACTATGTCTTTGTCCTATATAACTATCAAAACCTGTCTTGGTGGTGGCACATTGAGGAGGGACTGTAAACACTTCAATGTGGTGTGGGGATAAAGGGTGTCATAAAAATCCACTGAAGAACCTTGAAGAAGTTAAAAAGAATGATAGGTCAAATGCTGTTATTGAAAAGACTGACACAATATACTGACACTGAAGTCAGAATAGGTTCAAATCCCACTTCTGACATTGGGCAAATCCACAAACTCTCAGGGCCTCATTTTTCTTATCTACAAAAGGAAAATTCTAGAATAGACACAAGGAATTATCTTCTTGACATAATTAGAATACTCCATGACATCCTAAGAGAGAAGAATGTTCTTTACATTTACTATTCATCTTAATGCTGCAGATTCCTTCAGTTTGGTTATCCACAAAACAAACAGTTGCCCTTAGTTTGTGAAACTGATATCCCAGTCAAAAAATATACTGATAAACAGTTGAATTCAGTGAAAAGAGAAGTGACCTTCTAGTCACCGAATCCAAGTTTAACTCTCAGTTCTGTTACTATTTACCTGTATGACTTCAGATAAATCACTTAATCTCTGGGCCGAAGTTTCTTTTATTTATTATCAGGAAGGAGGTCAATACCTCTTATATTCCTTTTTTAAAATCCACAATATGACAAAGAATATGTGGTGGCACAAATTTCAGTCTAATGGAAGCATCCATTTAAGAGAAGAAATAGCCTTTTTCTTTAAAGGGCCGATCACAGGTGATTTTATTCATTTGGATTTTTATAATTTAAAATTAGACTTCAGCAAAACAGACAATTGGACATAACAAAGCAAGAACCAAAGTGTCTACATCCTGGTCACTAATAATAAAATGTCAGACATCCCCTCAAGTTTACCATTATGAAAAGACTAGATATTAACAGGAGATATGATTTTTTTAAGCCAAATAAAAGCCTTCATTAATGAGAAGTGACAGGATCACAACCTTGCTTTGATGAACTGCCAACATACCAGCAGCTTTCAATGTAGGATTACCCATTAAACATACTGCAGCTTTAAAAAGGAGTTGCTTTAAAATAAATAACCCTATGTCAAGGCAGGTCTACAACACACCAGATGGTGCTGCTCAACCTTGGAGAACGTGTGTACACGCACACACAAAAACATGAGGTTAACCATCACTTATCAATGTGTTTGCCTGAGGTAACATGTTCTCAACCTTCTGGAGAAAAAAAGATTCTAGGAATATAAATGGTTATTCCCTAAGATCCACAAAAGACAAGAATCAAAGAGTTTGCCCCCCTAGTCCCCAGGAAACTTAGTTGCCGTTGCATTTTAATTCAGGATATTTATAAACTGTATTTACTTCAAAATGAAATGCACCAGGGGGGCAGCTAGAGGGAATAGTGGATAAAGCACAGGTCCTGGATTCAGGAGTACCTGAGTTCAAAATCCAGCCTCAGACACTTCATACTTACTAGCTGTGTGATACTGGGCAAGTCACTTAACCCTCATTGCCCTGCCCCACCCCTCAAAAAAAGAGATGCACCATGGCTTGGGGGGGGGGCGAGGGAGGAAACAAATTTCTTGGAGAATAAAAAGGGCTGAGTGGTGGGCCATGGGGCAAATCTTTACTCATGTTTTTTGGACAAGAAGTACTTTTAAGTTGTGTGTTAATACTCTAGCCAAATAGGCAACAGAAAGCTATGAAAGTCAACCTTTTCCTGCATGTCATCACCTAAGTATAAAAATCAACATTTAAGTCACACCCAAAAAAACATATGGTTAAATCTCTATCAGTGAGGAAAACGGTAATGGCACAAATACAGGCCCTTTCATACTATAAACTGTTACTTGGTTGTCTGTTAGTTTCTCCATCATTAGAGTAATGTTGATGTTTATAAGAACATCCTTGCAGGATCACAGATTTGGGGATAGAATAAATCTTGAAGGCCATCTAATTCCATCCCCTCATCTTACAGATGAAGAAACCGAGGCCAAATAAGTGAAGTGACTTGTTCAAGATCAAACTGGATGAAAGTAGCAGTCAGGTTTAATGAACAACAAAATAAATTAAAATTTTTATAGCATGGTATGGGTAATTTTAGTGTATTTTACTAATACTGATAAATTTCTCACTCAGCCATTTTCTCATCTATAAAATGAAACTTTTGCCAAAATAATCCGAGGTCCTTCTTTTTCTAAAACTTCACCTGTCTGATCCCATATGGTTATTAAACAAGGACCTTGTTCCCTGATCATCCCCCCCAACTAAAGTTTTACAATAGTGGTTTCTGGCATAGATTCAAAGAGGTAAATGCTACTGAAAGAAAGATTTATTAAGTACTTAAATTAGTGCTTAAAAACTGAATAAAACACATCTCTTCTGCCAAGGTCCATATAATCTGTGGGGACAGAGAGGGTGGGAGACAGGAATCAAGCATAGATCAATCCTGTCCTAGAAATTTTAGACCAGCTGATAAAGCTATGATGATCTGACTGAAGACACCTGAGAACCAATTCCCTTGTTCTACTCTCTCTCATAAGAGGCTTCAATGCGGGGCAGCTAGGTGAGTTCAAATCCGACTTCAGACACTTGATACTATGTGACCCTGGGCCAATCACTTAACCCCAATTGCCTCACCAAAAAAAAAAAAAAAAAGAGGCTTCAATTCACACTAAAATGTGAGCTATCAAACCTTCCTTCAAATAAAAGAAGGGAATATCAAGGTTTCAAAGGGCTTTGGCTCATTCAAAGAAGTTGAACTTGAGGTAAAAACAAAACTGTAACTAAGAAGATTAAGTACTTTAAAAGTGAGTGTCATATCAAAATAAGCTCAAGTTCTGTATAGTTTGAAAGGAAGATTCTCAAAATCTAGTGTCAGCCTATCAGATTGGCTAATATGACAATAAAGCCAAAATAATAAATGTTGGAGAAGCTGTGGAAAAACTGGAACACTAATGCATTGTTGGTGGAGCTGTGAACTGATCCAACAATTCTGGAGAGCAGTTTGGAATTATGCCCAAAGGGCTATAAAGCTGTGCATACCCTTTGACCCAGCAATACCACTTTTGGGTCTTTTTTCCAAAGAGATCATAAAAAAGGGAAAAGGACACATGTACAAAAATATTTATAGCTGCTTTTTTGTGGTGGCAAGGAATTGGAAATTATGGGGCTGCCCATCAACTGGGGAATGGCTGAGCAAGCTGTGGTATATAAATGTAATGGAATTCTATTGTTCTGTAAGAATCGATGAGCAGGAGGAGTTTTGAGAAACCTGGAAGGACTTGCATGAACTGATGATGAGTGAGATGAGCAGAACCAGAACATTGTACACAGTATCATCAACATAATGTGTTGATCAACTGTGACAGACTTGATTCTTCTCACCAATCCAACAGTACAAGAAAGTTCCAAAGGACTCATGATGGAAAAGGCTCTCCAAATCCAGAAAAAAAAAGAACTGTGGAATATGGATGCTGATTGAACCGTACTATTTCTTTGGTTTTGGGTGCTTTTGCTCTGATTCTTCTCTTTTGACATGACTAATGCCAAAATATGTTTAACGTTATTGTACATATATAACCTGTATCAGATTACCTACTGTCTTGGGGAGGAGGGGGAGGGAGAAAAATTTGAAATTAGAAATCTTATAAAAACAAATGTTGAAAACTATCTCTACATGTAACTGGAAAATAAAATACTTTTATAATTAAAAAATCTAGTGTCAAATATTAAAATGAGATTTTGCAAGTCTTTCATTAAAACGATATTCTAACAAAAAGCTGTCATAAATACTACAGGGCATCATTTATATACAAAAATTAGGGATACCTGACCTACTTCAGGCACTGTATACTGATCTTTTTAATATCCATAATTGATATTACATATGCTTTTATAATGCTAACATTTTGTACCTTTTATTAACAACTGTGTCAAATGAATAAGCAAGTTTGATAAAGCCTTTCGCCCACTGCTACTATATTCCAAATTTCTTCCTTTCTTTTGCTTTATATTACCCCACACTATTTCTCAATTCTTACTCTTCTACTGAAGTCCTTCTCTAGTATAATTTATGATGGCATAAAGGTGGGAGCTTGGTTCCCAAGTATTTGCCAGGAAAACATAGGCTTTGGTAGGTTTTACCAATCTGAAAAGGCTTAGAATACAGGTCTAGGGACAGACTACCAATACCTGTCCTTTAAGATCACGTTAGCTAAATTCAGAGACAGAGGAATTCATCAAGGCTTCAGTCTCTGGAGTCAGAGGACCCAATACCAAATCCCACCTTTCACATTACTATTAATGTAAACTTGGACAAGTCACTTCTTCATTTTCCTTTATCTGCAAAAATAGAGGGTTAAACTAGATGGATAGCCTCTAAGGTCTGTCTCTTCCAGATTCAAATCTATGATAAAGAGCAGGAAAGAAAGAAATCAGGGAAAGAAGTATCTATACCAAAGAAATTCACAGAGCTTTTAAAAGTAGGAGTTAAATTAGCATTGGCAGGTAGGTGACACAGTGGATAAAGGGTCAATCCTGGAATCAAGAAGACATCTTCCTGAGTTCTAATCCAGCCTCAAACACTTGACACTTACTAGCTATGTGACCCTGGGCAAGTCACTTAACCCTGTTTGCCTCATTTCCTCATCTGTAAAATGAGCCAGAGAAGGAAACAGCAAGCCACTCCAGTATTTTTGCCAAGAAAACCCCAAACGGGGTCATGACTGAAAACACACACACACACACACACACAGAAAACACACAGTCCCATCCATTTAGCATGTGATTTTTTTTTAGGATTAGATGACTGTCACAAAGCCAAGCCATGATTTTAAAATAAACTAGATGGCACTGACACTAAATGGCAAAGACAGTGGGATAGGAGTCACAAAGCCTGGGTTCAAATACCAGATACACTTAAGACAATCCCTGTAACATTCAGCTAGGTTATTTTATCAAATGCAAGTTTCATTTTCACCATCTGAAAACAAATGAAGGGGTTAGAGCAAATAACCCCCTAAAGGTCTCTACCAGCTATAAATGATCCAGTGATCCCTAAGCAGTAAATCAATGCTCCAACTTCAGCTTCTGGCAGCAGTTTTTACAAAGAAAATAATGAGTTTTCTAAAAATTGAGTATCTAAGCAGAGTAGCAGTGCATCTAAAGTAACAGAATAGGGCTCTGAGTAGTTTAATAGGTAAACATTGCCTTGGAGAACCCTGAGGGGGAGGGAGACTAGGGAGTGAAGGAGAAGGAGGGGTTCTGTAACTGGCGGCTCATAAGACATTTCTACTTAATGTGTCAGGTATATGGCATACATGTTGAAATAGAAAGCATGCTAACTAAATTATAAACTTGGATGAGCTGACTCCATCCTTATATATCAGGATTCAAATTTGCCCTAGTAAATTTGTGAACCAATAATACAAGGAGTTTTTTTTAATTACTTAAGCTTAGCTAATTCACAAGACCAGGAATACAAAAACTACTGCTATTCGGGCCTTGACATTCACTATGTAGGTTTTATGGGGGCAGAAGATTTGTCTTCCTATGTGCTGCTTAGGCTGTTAAAATTAGTTTATATTCCCTCAGTGCATGCCTGGTAGGTGTTTGGAAGCATGTTGTGTAATGAGAAGCAGTGCCAATGTTCAAAATTCACCATGGGTGATACACGATGTGAATAACATTTACACAGATCAAGAGTTGGTGACAGAAGGTGGGACAATAAAATAAGCTATATGAATATTCCGCAAAATGAATATTCCACAGAGGAATGACTGACTCATAATTCTTATTGCCTATGTCAATGAACCTCACTGAGCCTGAATTTCCTCATCTGTAAAAAATGAAAGGTGATAATATCTATACTATTTACCTAGTAAGGTTGTGACGATCACATGAAATGTGCTTTGATTCAAAAATTCTTCTGTTGGAAATATATCCTAAAAGCATAAACCAAACAAAGTTCTGTTTTAAGATTTTTGTATCAATCTTAGTTCTAATAACAAAAACTCGAGGCAACCTAAATGTCCTACAACATAACAGACTACTATAATTCAATTAAGATTGACATGTGTGAGGAAAGTAAACACTGAAAGATCTTTATCAATCAATAAATTACTGAAAGATCTTTATGAATTAATGCAAAGAAACAGCAAAAAAGACCCATAAGAACAGAACCATATAAAAGAAAAACTGAATGGGAATAATCCCAACAAGAGACAAAACAAATGAAAAATTATGACATTTTATAGGTTGCATTCCATTTATTTAAATGTTAATAGCTGAAAAGCAAATGTAATTTGTGGTATTGATGTTCAATATTGCTTATAATCATTTTAGAATATCAAATGTAAAACAATTTGCAAATCTTAAAGTGCTATATAAATGTAATTATTAACGTAAGACAGAGAGGAAACCTACGGTTAAAAAGATGAAAAATCAAATGCTAGGAATGAGATATCATGACGTGGTGTAACAGTAGTGGAGGTGGGTGTGACATAACATGCACTTACTTAGAATGATTTCTATTAGATCCAAAGATGATTGGAGTACCAGTCAATACATTATGTCTAGATTAAGATTCCAAAAACTAAGAGCATGGGGAAATTCATAGGATTCAAGGAAAAGGCTAAGCGCTCACTGCTTTTACCCAAAGAAAAGGATTGGTGACAAGGTTTTTTAAAGCCCTTAGACTGTTCTCTTTTCAGAAAGAAAAAAGGGAGAAGGAAGGGTAAAAAACTGAAAGGTGAAAAGAAAAAAAGAAGTCTTTCATTTCCCAGAGTTTAGGATTCCTTACCTGTAAAAAAGGAAAGGGACTGGACTAGATTATCTCCAAGGACCCTCATAGCTGAAACATTCTATGATTCCAATCAGTCACGATCAACTTTAAGTGTAAGGAAGTCCCCAAGAGAAAAGAAAGGAAAATACAAGTTTCTGAGAGATTATAATTATTACTTCTACTAATGACAGTAATAATGGCAAAATGGACAAAGGTCTTGACTCAGGTCCAGTAAGAGCTCATTGGAAGTCCTGCCTCCATCTCACACATTAGCTGGGTGACAATGGGAAACCTTAAGGCTAAATTACAGAAGAGTTGCTGGTTTATATTGGTGTAGGTAAACTCTCAGCATGGGAACTCCCTGTACCAATTAAACATCCAGACAAAAATAAGAAGCTCACATTTAAAGTGCCTTAAGGTTTCAAAAGCCTTCTTGTCATTATCACCTTAAGAGTAGAAATTACAATAATTACTATGCCCATTTTATAGGTAAGATAATTAAGGCTCACAGAATTTGCCTTGCCCAGGGACACCAAACTATTTATATTATGGGTGCTGGGTTTCTTCATGACAAGCACCTGCTTTCTGCTCTACTATACTGCAAACAAGATTATCCATCACTTACTTACAAAAAGGGAGTAGGGGTTTCTGACAGAACCTCAAACTTTCAGAAGTCTTCAATATTTCATTTCACTCAGTAAGAAAGGTGAGGTGGTGAAAGACAGACATATCTAAAGAGATGAAGTGTATTTTCCATTTAAAGGCCTAGGAGGAAAAAAATTAAGATCTCATTCTAAATGTTAATGTCCAAAGTTTACAGTAGCCTACAAAATAGAGCTCCTATTGTTGTCCAACTTCAAATACTAGTCAGTTATTCAAGTTTGAACATTTAAATCTGTCATTGTGGCAAAACAATTTCAACTGTCTTCAACTATGCACTAAAAGGTCATGCTCTAACCTGTGTTTCACTCAGACCTTCAAGACTGGGGAAAACCAAAATTTTACAAAAAAACATTCCTCTTTGAAGTGAGGAAGGGTGGAGTGGGAGTGGAAGGGAATAATAGGTAGACACTTTACCTCAATTTAATTGCCATTAAATCAGTGCTTTATGATTTTTTTTACAGCTACACCTATTAAATGAAATCTAAATTTAAGTAGCCACTTACTTTCCTTACTCTTCAGATTTACTTTTTGTGAAAGGCCACAAGATTTTTTTAACCAGGATTTGAACTAAGATAAAAGAATGTCACTGTGGATAGAGGTCTCAAATTTTTCTAAAAAGAGCATGAGAGGGAGCAGCTAGGTGGCGCAGTGGATAAGACACTGGCCTTGGATTCAGGAGTACCCGAGTTCAAATTCGGCTTCAGACACTTAACACTTACTAGCTGTGTGACTCTGGGCAAGTCACTTAACCCCCATTGCCCTGCAAAAATTTTTTAAAAATTAAAAAAAAAAGAGCATGAGAATCTAAGAACTTCATTTCTGGTGTTCAGGTGAAATACTTCTTCCTTCTCTTTATTTTTCCTACAACAATAAAAGTAACCCAATCTTGAGATTAATTTTCTTTTTTCAAATATCAAATGGGGGGGGGGCAATGATGGTTAAGTGACTTGCCCAGGGTCACACAGCTAGTAAGTATCAAGTGTTTGAGGCAACATTTGAACTCAGGTGCTGTGGATAAAGCACCAGTCCTGGATTCAGGAGGACCTGAGTTCAAATCTGGTCTCAGACACTTGATACTTACTAGCTGTGTGACCCTGGTCAAGTCACTTAACCCTCATTTCCCCACCAAAAAAAAAAATTTAAAAAAAAAATTCAGGTCCTCCTGAATCTAGGACCAGTGCTTTATCCACTGTGCCACCTAGCTGTCCCCTCAAGTATTTCAATAAACAGAGCAGAAGATTGTATGTGAAACTTGTGAACTTGTTACCTATACTTAAATAGTAAAATTAACACAATAATAACATAATTGCCCTGCTTATACATGTTACCTTCTCAATTCCTCCCCCCCCCCCCGCTCTTATTATTTTAAATTTAATTTTTCTTCTCTTTTTTTTTTTTTTTTTTTGCGGGGCATTGGGGGTTAAGTGACTCCCCCAGGGTCACACAGCTAGTAAGTGTCAAGTGTCTGAGGCCAGATTTGAACTCAGGTACTCCTGAATTCAGGGCCGGTGCTTTATCCACTGGGCCACCTAGCTGCCCCCTTATTATTTTTAAAGATTAACTTTTCATGATTAACATCATTAAAATACAGTACTAATGAGAGTAAATGTGGACACATTATATATGTATGAAAATCCTACTCTGATGCTTCATTGTGGTATGGAAGCGACCTTGGGTTCTCTCAAGGGTTTAGTCAGTGCAATATAGGTAGAGTCTTGGTGGAGCTTAAGAATATAATCTTAATGAAATTATTCTTAGTGTTAGTTCCTATCTATTGTTAGGGTACTAGCCTAACTGAGGCTAGTATTTTGGCCACTTGGACATTAATTCTTTGACCACTGCAACCCATTAAATTTTTAAAGCTTTTAAATTTAAAATTTTAATTTTAAGTAGTTTTTAAATTCTAAATTTAAGTTTCAAAGTTCTTAAAATTCTATTTTTTAAAATCATCATTAATTACTTATTAAACAAAAGGTAAAGATTTTGTTATGTGGGTGTAGAAGAGAACATACAGCACTTAAATTACCAAGAAACAGAATGCACAATGGTAGCCTGGGAAGTGAATTATGAAGAACCTGAAGCATCAAACTAGTGTTTGGTATTATCACCAACTCTAAATTAATCTAAGAGGGTTCTGGAGATCTGATCTATCCTCCAGGCAGATAAGGTTATAAATAAGGCAGAAGGAACCTAACTGAAAGGTCAGGTGACTACACGAAAATCAATTTCAAAAATAGCTCTCATTCATATTCATTGAGCTCTTTAAGATTATAGAACCTTAAAACATGTCTATAAGTTAGGTTGAAAAAGGTGACATTATCCCCACATCACAGATGAGAGAATTAAGGCACAATGGTTTGCCCAGAAGTCCATAACAATTTCCCACAGTTATAAAGTATCAGAATTGAAATTCTGACCCACATCATCTAAATCTCCTATATCCTAACTTCTTAAACTGTGGGTTGAGACACCATACAGGTCATGCAACAATGTGGGAGTTGTATAAAATTTGGCAACAATAAAAGGTTACGTATACCTATTTTATGTACCTATATACCAGGGGGGTCACATAAAAATTTCTCAGGTGAAAATGGGTCACAAGTGGAAAAAATTTAAAGAAGCCCTGTCCTATATCATACTCTCTTATATATACACCTTCATCAACATTAATTCCCAGCAGGACGACAAATTTAGGGCTGGAAATAACTATACAGTTTATCTAGTTCAACCCTCCAAGTACAGTGTGGGTGAATCATTTATTTGTCCAAGGTCACAAAGTGACCAATTCAAATTTGAACTTAAGAATTTGGTTAAATCTTTTTAATCAACTCCCTACACTCTCCAAAAAGAATAAATTGGAGGTTAATCACAGCTAACTGTCTGTAGGTATATTTCCTGCCTAAGTAGGATATAATGAGCTTGTTATCTAGGACAATTTAGATATCACTAACTTAAGAGATTCAAGGTCTGTTCCTGATCTAATTCTAGCCTTAAAAACAAACAAACAAACAAAAAAAACCAAAAAAGACAAAAAAAACCTTGATGACTCATCATTTAATATGCTTCAGATTCTTCAAACATGGGACTGTCGAATACACTATTTACTCTAAGTACATTTAAGAACAAGATTCTTGATTATGCAAATTAAAATAATACCAATGTAAGCAAGGACAATAAGAACTGAAACAGCACCAGCACCACAAGCACCACTACCACTACCAAATTAGCATTAATTTGGGCTGCTGATAGTCACCTCTATAAAAGGAAATCAATGGAAAATATTGCGCTTGAAAAGCTTTTTGAAGTTACCCACAAGAATTCGACTTATTAAGAAACCATACTTACCTAAAGGTCTCTAATATGAATTTTTTTTTTTAATTCTCATAGGCTCGGGGTCAAAGCACCAGCCCTGGATTCAGGAGGACCTGAGTTCAAATCCAGCTTCAGACACTTGACACTTACTAGCTGTGTGACCCTGCGCAAGTCACTTAACCCTCATTGCCCCACAAACAAAAGAACAAAAGAGCCCAAAGAAAGACAGAATAATTCCATATATACCAAAAAAAATTCTCATTGGCTCAACTGTAACTATCATAGAATTCAATATTCTTTACTAAAATTCTTATGTCAATTCAGATGCTGGCAAAAATCAACAGCATATTTGATTTTTACCTTTGAATAAAAGCAGTTTTTCCTTAAAAAAAAAACTTCTGTGCTGTAAATATCAATTTTTAAAGTATTTTAAATTCTAATTTTCTCCAGTACCACCATTTCCAATGTAAATTGGAGGTAAAAATGTAATTATTTGACTGAGATTAAGACCAATCAAGATACTACCTTGATCTGCAACTCACAACCCAAACAGAGCAGAGATAAACAGTGCCTTACTGAGGTCCATGTCTAACCATTGCTACATTACTATCAACTAAAAATCTAAGTAAATTGAAAAATCTGTATGAGCCTTTCGCAAATTCCTTCAGAAAAGCCAAGTTGAACAGGAAATTTTCTTCTGTGGAACAGAACAGGGAATAGGAGGAGGGGAGGTATGATGAGAGTCCCAACTTTGGACCTAAGTATTGTTGAAAACCTAGTCATTAAGAACAAAGAATGTCCTTTTTAACCAAACCTAAAATTTCATCAATGTGGATAGTTCCTCATGAGGAACTTCCTCTACCAGGGCAGATCTACACTTTCTCTACAATTTCTAAATGTTAAAATATGGCCCACAGTCACATAACAGGTATGTGTTAAGAGGGAGCAACCTGAACTTGGTTCTTCCCAAGTCCATGGCCAGTTCTTTATTGACTAGCCTACACTCTTTTTCTAATGCTTACTATGCACCAAAACATCGTGCTAAGTTTATAAAGGATATATAAAGAAATGGTCCTAAAACATCATCACAGAAGGAGAGTTCTTAGTTTGGAGACTCCTTCCACAGAAGCATTATCAGCAACTTGTTTCCAACTTCTAGTCTTAGAAAGCTGCTTTTGGTCACAAAAAAGTCAAGTGTCTTATAACTTGGCCATAGTCATAAACTAATGTGGGATCTAAATCTAGGTCTTCCTGACTCCAAAGCCAGACCTTTCTCTATCTACTATCACATTATGCTGCCACGCACAGAGCATTTTAAAATTAACAGCAATCTATGAGCCTTTCAACAACTGATCTCTTCTTATCCAACTGCAGATTTTACTCTAATTTCAGTCTTTAAAAGGACAGAAAGGGGATGAGGAGGTTATAACCCATTTTTTTAATTTGTCCAAAGAAAAAGACAGACTAGCTAGTATAGGCAGAAGCTCTCTTTCAAGAGTAACACAACGTAGGGAGGGGGGAGTTACAGGCTCCTCCTGGCTACAAGCTCACATCAAGCTGCTGCTGCCTTGGTTACCCATCTTGCCGTTTTATATTTCAGCTGTGTTTATGGTCTTGGGTATAAGGAAGAGATTGACAAATCAAGTACACAGTGTTTGGTAGATTACAGATAGTACTGGATTTATCCACCCCTTTAAAATCTCAAGACTTGCTCACCTCTGTTATTTACCATCAGCTTTCCCCCACGAGGTAAGAAGGATTCATTTTACTCTAAAGTATTATCAAAAAATGAACATATTTGTTCTAATAATGGGCAACTAACAATACCTCAACTCTCCAGGTCCAAACAAAGCCCATTTTTCATTAGGTCATTTATAAGTTCTGACTCTAGGCTTCTTTGGGGCATTAAGAATTCTGGATCTACTCATCACAGTATACCCATATCGGGCAGCTAGATGGCGCAGTGGATAGAGCAGCGGCCCTGGAGTCAGGAGTACCTGAGTTCAAATACGGCCTCAGACACTTAACACTTACTAGCTGTGTGACCCTGGGCAAGTCACTTAACCCCAATTGCCTCACTAAAACAACAACAACAACAACAACACCACCACCACCACAGTATACCCATAACAGGATTCATAGTTAAGCCTACAACAGTGCCTTCTTTCCAAGGCCAAAATCTCAGAATGTTATTTACCCACATATATACTTTTAACTATACCTCATTTCAAACTAAGCTAACTTGAACAATTTTGTGGGATAAAGAATAAGCTATGTAAAATAAATCACAAACAGTAGGTCTTACTTCCTCTCCAGCAATGAGAAGGGGATGGAAAATAGTCTGACTGGGATTTTCAAGGCTGATGAATGTTAAATTGGTTGAATAAATAAAATCGTTAGAATTAAACACCTCTGATCTTAAACAGATTTGCTAGTACTTGAGGATTGTTTCTACCTTAGAGATACTTCCAAAGCTAGGCCTAAGTAAACATTTGGGACTGGTCAGTTTTCCAATTTTAAAAACATGAGGGGGCAGCTAGGTGGCACAGTGGATAAAGCACCGGCCCTGGATTCAGGACGACCCGAGTTCAAATCTGACCTCACATTTGACATTTACTAGTTGTGTGACCCTGGGCGAGTCACTTAACCCTCATTGCCCCACCAAAAAAACAAACAAAAAAACCAGGAGCCCAAATCATAAACATTAAGTATGCAGTCTTTAAAATTTATCGATATTAATTTCAAACATACACAAAGTTTCCCTTGACTTCACACCAAACATAGTGATAGTCATAGAGGAAGAGAGTTTTGTTTTTGGTGGGGGTCTGATTTTATCGGTACAGAGAGCTTCTAGTTATAGAAACTGTACTAGAGATGTGGATCAGCAAGTTTGATTATGTATTACTCTGGGCTTCTACACGACTAAATGGTAGATGATAGAGAGCTAGACCTGGAATCAGAACCAGAGTTCAACTCCTGCCTCAGACATTTAAAGTGGGATCCTACACATTTCATCTGTAAAATAAGGAAAATAACAGAACCTACCTTAAAGGGTTGTTGGGAGGATAAACTTAAGATAAAATTGTACAGTGCTTTGTAAATACTATGTGCTATAGAAATGTTAGCCACTATCAATAGTAAAAGTTAAGAGACTTACCCATGGTTACACTGCTATGTGTCCAAGGCAGGGCTTGAAGGAAGGTTGTTTGGACCCAAAGGCTAGCCCTCTCTAATTCATTATGTAGCTACCTCTCAAGGGAAAACGTATTTTTAAAATCCTCGTACTAACTAGAAATTATGAGCCTTACAAGTATTTATTAAGGGGTTATTTTGAAAGTAGAACAGAGAGCTACATGCAAAGAAAAACCACAAAGTTTAGCTAAGACAAGACAGTTGAAGACACATCCTGACCCCAAGATACCTTACGGTTTAGTAGAGGGATGACTTAATAGTTCATGTAATATTGTATATTAGTCATTTTTAAAAGCACTATGTAAATTCAAAGGCAGATTACTACCAATGGGAGGGGAGAGTGAAGGGGAGAAAAAGGAAGGCTAATTATCTCATACTTTTTTTTTTTTTTGGTGGGGCAATGGGGGTTAAGTGACTTGCCCAGGGTCACACAACTAGTAAGTGTCAAGTGTCTGAGGCCGGATTTGAACTCAGGTACTCCTGAATCCAGGTGCTTTATCCACTGCACCACCTAGCTGCCCCCATCTCATACTCTTCTTGACACTACATTCAGAGGCTGTTTTGGGGGCTGGGGCTAGAATGAATCCAAGGAAAAAACATAAAATGGGCCACTAATTCACAATACTTGAAGGCTACTCGTTTAAGCTATTTTTATAGCTATCTGAAGTGAAAGATTTTTTCCTCTAATTTTTTTTTAAATAAAAAGCTCATTAGCAATGAGTTTAGGGAAGAACTATTAGCCCTCTTTTATAGCACCTAATGAAGTCCTATTAAGTTTTACAATTCCTTTTCCTAAAAAGCAACAATAACATAAGTAGAAGCTTAGAAATGGCAAAAAAAGATGGCATAAAATTATAGGGAGAACTTTGGGTTTACACAGAAGTAAAAGGATATCTTGAAACAGAAAAGAAAGACTAAAGTAAAAGGCTGAAATCAGAGCTTAAGAGATGGAGAAATCAAAGAGATATTTTGAAGGGCAATGGAAGGAAACGAATCTAATAAGCTTTGAAGAAACAATAGAATTCAGAATAGTGACCAAAAAACAAAAATCCTTAGTTATTTGTAAATATCTAGGCAAAGATTTTCAGTTGTTAACATGTTTTTAAAATTTTTCTACAATTAACTATTTTGTCTCCCACTCTCCTCTCCCACCACAGCAGAGGAAGAAGTAACTTGTAATAAAAACTCAAAACTCTTTTCAACATTGGCCATTCCCCCCCCCCCCAAAAAAAATCACATTCTGCTGCAGACCAAGTCCAAAATCTCTTTATTAAGAAGTCATTGGTATGCTTCTTTCAGAAGTTAACTGGAATTCTATTAACATTAATTTTGTAAAAATTGTATCTCCATTGCTATTCTTGTGGCTTCATTGACTATATTTTTGAGGAAAACAAAAAAGTGAACAAGGAAGGAAGGGTCCTTGCTTAGTCAAATACTTAATTTTCTCAGTACTACCAAAGGAATTAAGTTCTTCTGACTGTTGTTTATTTACCATGTAGTTAAAAATTTGAGATTTATATTCGTTCAGAATCCACTTAGCAATTCATTCAACATTTAAAAAAATAACTTCAAACATTTATTTAGTACCTACTTGTACTAAGAACTTAAGTTATAATGACAAAAAGTAACAGTCCCTGGCCTCGAGAAGAATGTATTCTAATGTAAAAAGAGAAAGGTGCACCTGTTCTGCAGTTATTAAGATGGAGTCTGTGAATAGATTTCAGAGTTGGGGAAAATTCTGTTTCACTTTACAAGGTTTTTATTTTATTTTATGTGTTGAAAAACACTGTTCTAAGAAGGGGTCCACAGGCATCAGCAAACTGCCAAAGAAATGTGAAGAAACCCTTTTCTATGGATAGGTCAAATGTTAATAATTTCTGTTTAGGGATTTAGGCTAGCAAGATCCAATATGGCCTAAAAGGCCTAGTTTTGGGATTTCACAGCTAATTCCACACCTTCACCAAAACCTGGAATTTCCCAATAGGCTAAAGTATCTGTTAAATTAGCAGGCCTTCAAAAGGATTTGTAGAATTTTATTAAGAAAGCTGTATACTTTAATGTGCTTTCCAAAATAAAAATCTGTTTCATATGTTTTTTGTGTAACTTAAGGATCACTGTTAGTATTGAGCTAGAGGACTTTAATCACGAAAAAAAATAAACACACCTAAATATTTAAGATGTTTCTAAAATAAACCCTGAGATTTCGTACCCTTCTGGAACAAGGTCCTAGAAGTAATATGAAGAAAATAACACTGTAGTAAATTTCACCAACTTGCATAACATTTAAAATCCATTTTGTTGTTGTTTTTTAAGAGCACAGTTTGTCTTTCTTTAGCCCACAAAATCCTGAAAACAAATGCTCTTTTCACTAAGGAAATATTCACCAGCTCTTAAGTTAATATTTAACAGATAAAACAGAGAATCAACTATCTCTACACAAAGTAAGATCAAGAAATAATGGATGAGGCAGCTAAGTAGTGCAGTGGATAAAGCACAGGCTCTGGATTCAGAAGTACCTGAGTTCAAATCCAGCCTCAGCCACTTGACACTTACTAGCTGTGTGACCCTGGGCAAGTCGCTTAACTCCAATTGCCTCACTGAAAAAAAAAAGAAAAGAAAAAAAGAAATAATGGATCAAATTTAGAGAGAAGCAACTTTAGAGATTGTATATTCCCAACATTTTACAAATGAGGCAACTGAAATCCAAAGATGTGATTTGCCCAAAAATTTATATTGGTAATAAAATGGTACAAGGGATTCAAACCCAGGTCTTTCTCCAAAGCCAGCACTTTTTTTTAAATAGTGCATGCAATTTTGTAAGACCCTGAAAAGCCAAAAACAAAGTCTTTCAGCCCCATTCCTCCCCTTCTCCTTTTCCCCCCATCCCTAATACCAAAATCCTAGTTCAAACTCTTATCTCATAGTTAAACTATTCCAGTGGACTCCTAACTAGTCTTCCTGATTATGTTCCTTGGGGGAATGGATCATGTCTTAGCTAAACTTTGTATCACCCCTCATTTCTAGCAAATTTTCTGCCCACACTAACTCCTCCTGCACAGCCCTGCCAGATTCATCTTCCTTAAGTACCCTCATTTATCTCATCACTTGCCTATTATTAGCATTTTTCAAATACATATTAGCAAAGACAAAAATTCAAGACAATCCACAATCTAATGTGAACCTATCTTTCTAGCCATATTTCCTAATCCCAATTTGACACATTTTTATGTATCAAATTTTATTTTTTTTCCCATTGAATGCACTAGGTTCCCCATGTTCTTTACTTTGCTTTGTATGTCCTACTGCAACCTCCACTTAGCAAAATCCGACCTAATTTTTAAGGTTCCTGGGTTCAATAATGGTATTTATACCACCTTCTTTCCTTCGATGCTTTGTCCACCATGTTTATTAAATGAAGCTTTTCATAGCAAATAATACTACCAATCCAACCCCAAGAGGCATATAGGAGTCTAGGTCAATTGATATGTCCTTTACCATTCCTCATCCAGTTCAATCCCCTGATTTTATAGATGAGAAAACTGACAAGCAGATACTACTCCCTAAGGTCACAGGATAAGTAGGAGATCCCAAATTCAAACCTATGTCCCTCAGACAACAAATCCAGGGTCTTTTTCCTTATACTGCTGTGAGCAGTACTGTCAAAATTCCTTTTTCTTCTCAGTCAGGATGAATTTTAAAAGAAAGTAGTTTCACAAAATTTAGTTAAACACTTAGAGAATAGCAATCCTTCACCTTAAAAAAAAACAATAAAAAAGTTAAAATCTTATCTACAAGTTTAATTGTAGAAAAATGTGCTTCTTGTTAAAGTGAATGAATGACTATATAATTTTAAGGAAGCAATGCAGTAGGGTCTGGAATTATCTAAATTGACAAATATACAAGGACAAAGAACACACTCCTGAGAAGTTGCAGACTCAGGATGTAGAATGAGATCTATAATTTGGGATATGGTCAATGTGAGAATTTGTGTTGCTTGACTACACATTTCTTACAAGGGTTTTGCTTTTCTATTTTTTCCCCAAGGGGGGGGGAGGGGGGGAATGTAATAAATGATTCTTAGTTGAAAAAATAAAGAAATAAAATGAGCAAATGGGCTTGCTCTGAAAACAATACATATTGCATAGCAACGAAGTGATATGAAAGGATAGAGAGACCTGCCTGCAAGCCAAGAAGACCCCAAAGTGGGTGGATGGAGTCAAAGACTACCAGAGATCAGTGAAAATGGGTGACATCTAGTGGGCAGGATGCAGGAGTTGCATCAGAACCTCAAAAAGGAGAGGGAAGAAAATGAAAGGCCCTCGAAAGGAAAATAATTATAGAGAAGAGAAAACAAAGTGGTAGTGACAAAATGAATAATTGTTACATTTGGGGAAAGCCTGAAAAACATCTGTGCTACAGGCTGACACAATACAAAATGGTTAAAGTTAACTGTGACAAGCAATACCTTCATATTGAGAAACCTGACACTGTACTGATGATTTCATATTCCTTCAATTTAAGTTTAGCTGTGCATCTCACCTATATGAGCTATACACCTATGGGACAACGAAAGTGTCATAGGAACAAAATAAGAAGGGCTATTATATGTATAACCTACTATAGCTAAAATTTCACTTTGTCACTGAGTAGCTAGTGGACAGTGGCTTTCTTGGGTCAATTTTTACTATATAAACATAGCATGTATTTGGCATTGTAGTAAAGATAAATCCTAAATTGCAGGGCGTTTCTTTTTAATTTTTAAAGTTTGTCAGTTTAGCAGAAGAATCCTTAGAAGGGGCAGATGACAAGAGATGAGCAAATCCAGGGGTTTTAACCCCAAAAGGTGACAGCATCTTAGAAGCCAAAGCCTATCTCCCAGTGAAGCTCCAGATAAGATGACAAGTCTCTTGTCAAGTAAGTTTCCCCTCTTCCCATGACTTTTTGAGGGAATGGATAGGAAATAAATTTGTTTCCTCACAATTTCAGTTCATAAAATAGAAACAACAAAATAAACATTAAGACTAAAGGCACTGGGGCAGCTAGGTGGCAAAGTGAATAAAGCACTGGCCTTGGATTCAGAAGGACCTAAGTTCAAGTCTGACTTCAGACACTTGACACTTACTAGCTGTGTGACTCTGGGCAAGTCACTTAACCCTCATTGCCCTGCCCCCCCCCCAAATTAAATTAAAATAAAAAAAAAAACTAAAGGCACATTTAAAATATGGCCTGATAGCAACTTTATTTGTAGCATTAGTTACCTGTAAACTAATTTGAAATGTAATCATACCATCATAGATTTAGAACTATAAGGGGCCTTAAAGGTCATCTCATTCAACTCTTACATTTTACAGATGAAAACTGAGGACATGAAAGGTTCAATTACTTGACCAAGATAACCAGAAAGTGGTCAGCTAGGCAGGAATTTGAACCTATATCCTCTGACTCCAAATGCAGCATTCTTTCCATGGTACCCCACCGCTTCTCTTCTAAAACGAGTAAAGAAACAATATAAAATTTTGTTCTCTTAAGCAACATCAGTTATAAATTCATAAAAGATGACAGAAATAAAGTGACAATTAAAAAAAACAGCCCTACAGTTTCAGATTTATCTTTATTACACTGGAAAATATGCTATACACATAGTAAAAATTCACCCAAGAAAGCCACTGTCCACTAGCAGCTCCATGACAAAAGTGGAATTCTAGCTATAGCAAGATATCCCTTACCCCTTTTACTTAAGATTTTTTTTATTTCCATTTAACAGCATCCCTGTGAAACAGGAAGGAGAAATTTTATTGTCCCCATTCTACTTACGTGCAAACAGCCACAGAAAGGTCAAACGCCCAAGGATATATAATTGGCACCAGCATCTCATGCCAAATGCTTCAAAAACTTTAGGCTTCCAGTCCTGTCCTTCCTATTTGCCTAGGTTAAATTCTTATTAGACACCAAGAACTTCAACCAGAGAGAGAGAGAAAACCTATAACAGATTGATTAGGAACACAGAAGTTTTATTAACAGGGGACCTGGAGCATTTGGTTACAGGTTACATGAGGCACTTTAAACATAAACAGCAAAGATGTTTAGTTCTAATTCTGATCACACTGATGGGCAAAGGTGACTTTCCTAACATAACAGTAAGATTAGAACTGCTGTAAATAAATCCTTCAGCACTGTGGTAAGTGTAATATGAGAGCTTAAATGACTGTTTTAGACACCTAGATTCCTAGGTACACTGGAGTTTCATCAAGGAACTGCTCATAATAAGAGCTAATTTAGTATAAACCAAAAAAGCCAAAAGCATTTAATTACATTAGTCCAAATGCTTCATCATTAAGGCATTTCCACTTTTAAGTTTGTTTCATACCACACCCAGCATTTACTATAAAGAATGCTAGGGTTCAAAAGTAAATATCTCTTTTCAAATCATCTAAAATTAAGGTCAGTTTAGATAATTTCAAGATTTCATCTTCAGTCATACCAATAATTGATTGGTAACACTCATAAAAAATTCAAGGTCACCACCATACCCCTTACTTCCCTACTACATACATTTCTCTGATGCCTCAATGAAAAATCTGCTTGAAGAGAATAAGTCAAGGCATGGGCTATCAATTAAGGAAGGTTTAGGGAATAGGTCTCCTGATGAAACTGTACATCTGTCTCCTAAGGACCAGCCCAGATAAATCAGAGAGGATCCTGAGAGAGGCTAGAATCTATCAAACTAAAGAGGGTCCCCTTGGCCAATTTGGTAAGACATACACTGTTTCTGCCACAGCAATTCCAAATGACAGGATACCAAGGCAAGGGACAGTGGCTATGTGAAATGGTAGAGAACTGAGATAAGATCACAGATCCTTGAAATACTTAAGTATACACATGTATGTGCATACACAAATAAGCCCATACATTTATACAAAGGAAACTATTTTTTTTGGAAATGTGGAGCTAACCAGTTAATTTCATTCACTTAATCTAGAGAATTTTTAAATAAATTATCAATGTAAACCCAGTAAAAAACAGAATTTTCATATTGATCCCTGAGACTAATATGAACTTTACAAATGAAATTTCCCAGCCAGCACCCATAAAATTAGGGATCAAGATAAAAGGTAAATAAATGGCTGCCAGATGGATAAAGAAATGTATAAAATTGAACTCACTGATAGAACAATTGAAGTAATGAAAAGCAAATTTTAAAATGCAAAACCAGAATTAAAAATTACTGGTTCTATTTTTGTTGTATAACGAATTAATGAAAAAGCATTTATGTACTTATTATGTGCCAATCACTGTGTTAAGTGCTGGGAATACAGATACAAAATTGAAGATCATCCCAGTCCTCAAATTTATGTTATAATGGGGGAGGCAATACACAAAGGCCAGTGGTGGCCAGGACAGATATTTCCTTTTGAAAAATTGACATCCTTCCCAGAAGGAATGACAGAATTTGATTATGGGTCCAGAATTATAAATCAAAGTGAATATATATATATATATATGGGAGGGTAAACATCTGTGAATAAAAGAGTTAACTGATTGATTTGTTTTTGTTTTTCCTAACCCAGCTTTAAGGTAGCAAAGGAGATGGCAAGAAAGTCAAATTCTATAATCTGAGTTATTAAAGAACAACCTACCCACAACCTAAGAAATGAAATATAACTTCAGTTTCATATATGGGAATCTTATACAGATCCCCCACCCCACCAAAATTAAATATGTAATAGTAAAAATGCATGCATACATTAAACCCAAGATTTAGTTACCAAAATAATCCATGAAGTATCCAACATATTTCCTTCCACCTGCCTTCAAAAGCACCCTTAATTTTCTGTCATTGCCACTCACAACCACTGAAAACTGCAATTCTACAAGGTGAAGATTAAAGTGTTTTAATCGAATATTTTTCTGGGAAAAAAGTGTACCTTGGTTCTTCCGTATAAAGTGGGTTCCATGCTATTAATATAAAGAACAATTTCATGAACATGAAGAAAACCTACACACAGAAATGTAGCTTGTTTTGTTCATTTTTGCTCACCTTAGAACAATCACCAATACCTTTTTGTGAGTTTGTATGGGATATCAAGAAAGCAACATTTATTATTTTATAAAACTTACTTTCCTCAGAAATAACAGGCCTTCAAGTTTCAAAGCTTAACAATCAGGCAAAGCCTCGATTTGTCATTTAAAATACTCTTCAATTTCTCCTTTGATCTGTGCATAGCCTGCCCCCACAAGAGATTATTTTTTCTAATACAATACGATAAAATGTCAAGAATGATATACTTGAAATCAGGGGCAATCTGAATTTGAGTTCCATTTCAGACACTGTGACACTAGCTTTGGTTTCTTTCCCAATAAAATGGGGACAATACCACCTAAGTCCTCACAGAGTTGTGAGGATAAATGAGAATGTATGTGGCGAAATCCTAACTTTCCGTAAAATGCTGTGAAATTTAAACTATTTTTTAAATGCTCTGTTACTAAAAACTCTAAAGCTGAAACTGCTTCTGTTTATTAAGACTATGATAAAGTTTGGAACTTATACTTAATTTCAACATTTCAATAGTTTGTTTATATTACTCAATAGTGCCTGGCAATAGAAGCTAATGAGATACTAACCAAGTATTAGACTCAAAGTGAGTGTTTTAAAGATTCGTGAAAGGTAACAGATGTAGTTACCATGAATATTGATTGGCCTTACCTAATTAGACTCATCAGGTAGTATACTATGGCTTTGCTCTCCAAAATAGAGCAACCTTTCAGGTACAAAAAACAAACCCCCAAACAAAAACAGAATCTGACCAGGCATTTAACCCAACAGCCCCCATCCTCTTTGACAGGTCACTTTTCCCATTAAGATGAAACCACACTCAAGTCCCAATTTAACTATTAGCTCTGAAGGAAGGTAACAGCTAGCAAGCAAAAAGCAATAGGAAGACCACTAGTTGTGGAGTCAGAAGATATGGGTTCAATTCCCACCTCTAACACAATCTGGATGACCTCAGACAAGTGACTGAACCTTCAAGGGTCCCAAGTTTCTTCACCGATAAAATCACAGGATATTGGACTAGATAGCCTTTGATGCCCATTCCGACTCTAGGATAGTAGGGGAATATAAAAGAACTGGCCACATTTAACTTTACATCATTCTTCTCACATACACTGGCTGGATAATGCTGGGCAAATCACTTCACCTTTCAATGTTCTAAACAATCATCGAAGATTTTAAGTTACAGAAATTGCCCGCTTGCACTGGTAGAAGAATTTCCTCACCCACTTAACAGGAGAGTGCAGGATGTCTTCCCCCCCTGAAGTAGGTTCCTGCCATCTCCCCATGTGGGTGCCGCCATGTATGTTGTCAACCCGCACCAAAGAACAAATGATCTTCACAATTATGAAATGGCAGGTTCACTCCCTATTCATGTAGGTATAGACTGCTTTAAAGACTGCAAAATGTTACACATTTAACATCATTTGATTAAGAAGCAGGATTAGTTTGCTCTAAAAACACCAAAAGGCACAATGCAAAATTGGTATACCAAAAACCCTTCTTCCCCAAATTTCATGCTGATTTGAGTATTGGTAGCCTGGCTAGAGCTAGAATAACTAAAATGTAATTGCTTCATGTGCTATTTTATGCTAATGCCTTCGATGAAGCAAATGGCCAAAGCTGAGTGCTTTAGAAAAGTGGTTTGGGGGATGGGGGAAGTAAAAATCATCCTGGGCTCTTTGCCTACCAACTTGTGGTTCTTGTTTAAAAAAAAAAAAGCCTAATGCTTTTAGAATAGAAGAGAGCTATCTAGAACAGTTTGGAAACAACAAATCAAGATGAAAGGGGTTAGAATAATTAGCTCAATTAACAAAAAGCCTTAAGAGCCAAATATGTCAGAACAGTCATGCTGACCAGACAACCCTATGAAACTTGAAAGCAAGTTGTGTGCCCAGAATGGAGAAAAACCTAATTCAAGGAAGGCATTTGTGGGAGCAAAAATCCAAGCCCAGATTTAGGTTGTTTCAAGTAGATAATTTCAACCTAATGATAAGGTTATGTACAAAAGGGGCATAAGAGAAACAAGAATAAAAGGTTTATGCTTCCCCAATGACCAAGAGGAACGAAAAAACAAATGTATACCCCAAGATCCAGGGTAAATTAGGAAAGAAAGACCCAGAGAATCAAATGATCTGGTCACAGAAGAAGCTAATCTATGCAACAAGTGAAATAAGAAGAACCCATCAAGGTATAAGCAACACAACCACCTTTAAGTTTATCTATTCTATGCTTTACACCTTAACGTTGCCTATAATTGGAGGGAACTTAAAATAGCTGATGTGTGCTATAGACTTTAGATAATGGTGAATGAAGGAGCACCTCCCCCAAAAAAGAAGGGTTTCACGTGGAAAAAGAAACCCAGTAATCTGCCAAATGACGGCAGCAGAAAGTTACTCACTCAGGCTTCTAACCCAGAACATTTTTGTTCAGAGATTACCCAAGGGGATAATATTTGTCATAGGGAAAAAAAAAGACTGGTTAGAGTAAGAGCTGAGGAAAATGTAATATAAACCATTTGTTTTGCTCCGAACCCCCTACATTTCCTTCCTACCTGGCATGGAATATTTTTAAAAAGGATCTTCTTTTCAAATATACCTTCACCTGAAACCCAGCAGAGTAGCAAGCAAAATATCAATATTCCTTTCAACCTGCTACAAAAAATACAAGTTTACATATTTAATCAAAAAGATCATCATTTTTATACCAAAATGTCTGAACATGTTTAGTGGATATATTAAAGTTTCACAAACTAACCAAAATGGAGACTTTTAGGACTGCTTCCTCAAATTACCACAACCTTAGAAAAAACAAACAAAAAAGGCTTTGGAAAAATATTTCATGAGTAAAGTTCTTTCAAGGCCAGCACAATATTAGTCATTTGGGGCAAATGGGCTTTACCTATAAGGGAATAAAGAAATTGATCTCTAATTGCTAAGGGATGATTATACCTTGGTTTTAACTGAAACTGACAACACAAAAACTTTTGCTAGGAATTTAAATTTTTATGAAGGCATAAACTGAGAGGGATAAGGGGAAAATTCATATAACCATAGTTTTAAAAAGTGGAAGGGACCTTAGAAATCATCTAGTCCAATGCCTTCATTTACTCATAAATGAAGAAAGTGAAACCTACAACTGTACCCCTATTTGCCCAAGGTCATTATAGGCAGGTAGCGGATTTGGGATTTGACTTGCATTCTGCCTTCAACAGCAGTATTTTTTCCCACTACACCACAGCACCATTTACATGAGCTCTAAATCCTTTTAACAAGGCAAGGTTTAAAAAAAAACAAAAAGACCCTGAAGGTTATATTTGAAGACAAAAAATATCTGGAGAAAGATCTAATCCAATCCAGTCACGAAAAAAGAAAAAATAAAGCCAGGAAGTGACTTATCCAAGGTCACACAGTAAAGCCATGTGTTATGACTCCAAATCCAATGTTACTTCCACTATATTAAGACATGTGATTGGGGTAAAGAAAAAAAAAAACTAAACAACATACCATCATGTTCCACATTTTGGTTAAGAGGGTAAAAGAAAGGCAAATTCTCCACAAAGTCGGTAAAGAAAGATGCACGCACTTTTGATTTTTTTTTTAATCAGCTTTTGTAGCTCATCCCCCAGTAATAATCAGGTGTCTGCTACATTTGTTTCGATTTTTGCTTTGCTAGGAACGCTGTGATAATGACTCAGTTTTCGGGTCATCTTCTCTGCAACTGTAAAAGGACCTGCCAGTTAAAAACTGTTGGCCCGAGTCACTCCACAAATCTCAAGATCGTCGCTCGACACACACGGACACTGGAACATACAACGCAGCAGCAGCACAGGCACACACCCTCGTGCACCGTAGCGCCTGCTCGCTGCCCCGCCCTCTTCACCCACGAACTCAAGGTGCGGCTTGCTGCAATCAAAGAGGGTCATAGGGAACAGGGTACCTGCCCGGATATGCTCGACCTGCATGCAGCAGGCATGCAAGCCCTCCACATCCCGTTCTGTGGCTCCCCTGCAACTAGCACTAAGCAAACCTGAAAATGCAGTTGCTTAGCTGCATCCTCCAGAGCCCTGGCCCCCATATAAGGGGGAGGGGAAAAAGGAAGAAAAGCTCTGAAGAGATTATCCTGCCACCGTCCGTCGGTGTCTACAGCTACAAACCACCTTTGCAGACTGCTTTGCTGCAAATCACAGAAGGACCCCTTCCTCGGAGGACAACGCACGAGGAGGTGCAGCTCAAAAGAGCGTGCACGAGAGATGTTAACTGGAGTCTTTAAGGATGGATGAAACGGTACCTTCACCTCATCCCCTTCTCTAGGCTGCAAGGCGGGGTCGCGCTCTCGAAGCAAGATCTCTTACCCCCAAAACCGCACCCACGCCACCCCCTTCTCCTTTCAACGAGCTCACCTGGATTCCAGCTCCCTTTTCCTCTCCACCTTAGCAGCACTGCCACCACCCCCAAAACACGCCTAGGGCTCCCCACTACCATAGAGGGGAAAAGAGCGGCAAGCTTCGCTCGAGGTTCAATCCCTGCTCTGTCCAAACCTCTCAAAGACACACGGCAGCACCTCCCAAGACTGTAAATTTTTTCTAACCCCCCCCAAACATCTGCACTCCAAAAACTTAAAAGGGTATGACCTCTCTTTTCAGTCCCCACCATCACCTCCTCTTCCTTCTCCTCCTCCTTACCTAGACTCACAACATTCCCCACCCTCGGCGTTTAAAAAAAAAAAAACCCTCTCTACCCAAGGTCCTTAGAAAGGAGGAGGGGGGCGGGTACACTGGAACCTGAGTGTAAAGATGTACCGAGTCTGAGCGGGCTGCATGCACAGTGGGCTTTGCCTTCGCCTTAAGAAAGAAAGCCGTGATAAATGGAAAGGGGACAAAAAGGCGCGTGGCGGCCCCCTACTTCCCCCTCTCCTCTCTTCTCCCCACCCGAACCCACACTTGCCTTCTCCGGCTCTAAAGCTGCTGCTACCGCTCCTGCCACCGCCGCCTCTGCTCACCGCCGCCGCCGCCGCCGCCGTCACACCAGCAGGAGAATCACTTAGGGAGGATCCGTGGAAAAGCGGCTCGCAGCAGTCCCCCCGGTCGGTCCGGGTGGCGGGAAGGCGGAGAGGAAGCCGGGGATGGACCAGCCGGCGCCGAACATGCAATTCCCCTCCCCGCCCCGTGATGCTAACGATCTTCCCTCCTAACCCTCACTCACCCCCACCCCCACCCCCACCCCTTGCTCCTCTTTCACGGAGGCCTGGGAGAGACAGAGAGGGAGAGAGAGAGACAGAAAGAGAGAGGAGAGAGAAGAAGGCAGAGTCCCGCCGTTTGTAGAAGGGCGGGGAGGAGGGGCTTCTTTGGAAAAGCGCCAAGAGGCGGAGCCCCAGGCTCAGAGTTAGCACCGCAGCGGCGGTCTCGGACTGCTCAAGAGAATCCCGGCCCCCTAGCACAAAGCTCTTTGGAGGGGAGGGAGGCAAAATCTTCTCTCCAGCTTGCACAGGGCATCCCAGACAAACTTACCCCCACCCCCACCCTCCACCCCGTTGAGCTGTGCAGGGAAGGGTTAGCCGGTTCCTCCTGCAACCTTCCCCAGGTGCAAATTTGCACGGGCGGTTTTTGGTTGTTTTTTTGTTATTGTTGTTTTGTTTTTTTACTCTCACTGCGTTTTAAAGGGTCATCCAGGGAGTCACTCCGGGTGTTTTGTTTATATTCTTTAGATTGTTGCAAAGAAAGTTAAAAGGGTCTTCTTTTACACATTCGGTTGAAAGGTTCTTGTCCTTCATTTAAACTCAAAAAGGTTCCCTTCCCCCCCACCCCCGACTTTTCCCTCCTCCTCCAGAGAGTACCAAATATTAAAAAGAAATCCTCAGTACCTGTGCGGGGTGCTATACTCTGCTTCAAACGCAAAGTAGGAGATCCTGTACTGTGCTATCCCATTGTCAGCCAAACGCCGCATCCTTCAAACGCCCCCCAGCAGAAGCCTTGAAATTGTTAATTTGTCAACAAGGGGGCGTCCCCACGCTCATCCTCCCTTCCCGCCCCCACCCTATTCAATTGCCTTTCCTCCAAAAAGCCTGTGCATAGTCAGATCATGTCCTATGGATCATAAGTCAAAACACATATCACCGGGGACACCAAAGCAGCACGTTTTCACACCTGCCCAGCCCTTAATTACTATAAAACACCTGTGGTTCTTCCATTAAAAGCCCCTTGCTTTCCTCCTCCTTTGCAAAAAAAAAAAAAAATCACCCAGCATACCTACCTGAAGTCGCAGGATATGGGAAAGAAGGAGATTGATGGAGCAGTAAGCGTTTTGAATCACCGCAAGAACGTGCCCAAAGGTTGTCACTTCAAGGGCATGATGCGGTTTGATGCAGCGAGGTCCAGGAAGGAGTGCACAAACACAACCCCCGCCCCCATCCAAACGGGGAGGGGGCGGGGAGGAGCAGTGAGCGTAGGTAGGGAGGGGAAGAACCGGACATTCCAGGAGGCCCTATTATTCACCCCTGTCCTACAGCAGAAAGAAATGCTCTTAATGCTAGGGAGGTAAGAGGCTTAACTACTTGGACTAAGTAGACAGCCAAAGTGAGGTAGGGAACTCAGCAATTATCTAGGGAATCCTGCAGAGTGTGGACACTCTGCCCAGATCCTCCAAAATGAGGGCGAAAGCTCTCCTTGATTTTCAGAAGTGTCCGGATTATCCCATGACCACACATGCCCCAAATCCAATTCTTGGCCTAACTGACCCTTATTGTTTGTAGAGCTGGACCTAATTAATGGGGTAATTGCTCAATTGGTTGCTTCCTTTTGTTTTGACCTTACTTTCAACAGCTATTTGTACAATACCCTTGAGTGCTTGCTGGCACACAAACTGTAAAATGGTCCTACCAAATCTTCCAAGCCTAACTGAAAAGTCTTGGAATGTCCTAGTTTTCTGTTTTGTTTTGTGGTGGGTTTTTTTGCATTTGCATGCTTCTTTATAATTTAGTTCCTTCTAAAGCCACATACAGATTTAATATTTCCATGGTATATTTGATAACTTGGTAATTAGTTGCATGTTAAATTGAACTCCTCAGCACTAGTTTAAAAAGCTGGTGAATCACTGGTGGCATGTGAAAGAGGTGATCTTGTTTTCTCTCTACCTCACACCTCAAAAGCATGTTATGGTGGAGAAAAGAGCAAGCAAGGCCAAGACTTCCAAGTCCCCAACATTAAAATTTATAGTTTGCAGCAATACAAATTGATCAGTTTCTGGCATAAATGTCTACTGTAGTCCAATTAAGAGAGTCTTTTACAAACATACACACAGACCTTCCTAAGTAAAGGCCCCTAAACTGACCCTACACACGCTCCCAATTCCTTCAGTCCTTTAGGAAAATAAAGCTCAATTGTGATATGTATTTTCTTCAATTACTTGTCTATTCCTGCAGTTCCTCAAATTTAAGCCTTCATTATAGGTCTGAAATTGACAGTCCAATTTGAAGGAATAGATCATTTCTCTTTAAAACATTCTCTAGTACTGAGAATAGTGTAAAAATAAAAAGTAGATATAGAAGGGATGAAGGTGAAGAATTTTATTCAACCTAACTAGAAAAGATTGTGATGTTTTTAGGGAGAAAATACAGTAATAGCCAAACTATGATCCACTAGGTGAACCATAAATATTAAATTATTTCCTATTCTTTTTGAATTCTACCACAATAAACCTATTTCTGCAACTAGTAATTATGAGTTAAAATACACAGTCTCAACACCAGGTTCCCTAACCAATACTCACAAGTGGAAATGGGGAACATTTCCAACCACCAATTTACCACAGTTGTATAGCTCTCATATTAATTCTTTTCAGATGTGAAATAGGTGGGTATGTGGTAACGTGCTGGGCATAAATTGAACAACAATGGCAATGCTAGGTCCTGTCCAATCATGAATACATGGTAGACACAGCCTAAAGCTTTTAACCACCACTGTCTCATCATCAGATCCCTAAGTACAGTCAAGGTTACAAGAGTCCTTTAAAAAAAAAAAAAAGGTTCACAAACTGAATTGGGTGGAGAGCATCGGGAACTGGATAATTATAAAAGCCTTAAACCTTATATTCTGCCTCTGCCCTCACTGGGCCATACATATACACACACAGTCCTGAATTAAGCTGGTGCCAATAATTTTAAACTTCTCATAGGTAAATCAGGCATCTTCTATCATTCACCCCCACATCTCTATTCAAGCCCCTCCCCCATACCTACCCCAGGTTTATATATTTTTTTCCTTTTTGCAAAAGAAATGGGGCTAGTATCACCTAAACGCTGAGAAATTGCATAAGTTGAAATGTGCATCTGTCTAACCAGACAAACGAAATCACATCCTTTACCATCTTTCTCTAGTGTCAGTTTAACAATAGCTATTCGGAGGAAATGGGGGGTGGGGGGGATACAATAAGGAAGGAAGGTTTCGGGAGAGGGTTACGTAGTCGGGCAGGCTATAGTTGTAGTTGCAGCGAATCCCTAACCTACCGGATTGAGAAGGGGTTCCCCCCTCCGCATCCCCCCCCCCCAAGATGAAGTCAAACGCATAGGACCAAGGACAGAGGTTGGAATCTACTCTGCTTCTTGAGTATCGCGAACACCCTCACAAGAAAAACCGTTTTACTGACACAGCTCAAAGGATCTTATTTAGGCTTTTCAGAACAAAGGGAATCTCGTATGCTGGATAGACTGAAGAATTTGCCTTCAAATTGGCTTCAATGGTGTGGGTTGAATTATGGTAATTAACTTCCCTAAATTGGATCTTACGCATTTAGCCATTCATCGATTTTGACAGCCCCCACCCCCCAACCATCCCTATCCCACCCCCAAAAGACAGGCTGCGTGCACTAGGTTCGGTCAACTACAACTCGATGCCTAATTCATCTCTTAATTCCATCTAGCAATCCTATCTAAACAAAATGAATTCAGTTAATGCAATTAAACTTGGAGGTTTATCTCTTCTAATCTGAAAACCCAGGCTTATCTTTTCAACATGCTACTCTCCTTTCTTCTAAATGATCTATAATCCTTCATATACACTAAAGGCATGCAAGCACTAACACCAAAGTTATAAATGTATTCTTATGAAATGAACTTCGAACCTCAATTCAGATACTATTTCTCAATCTGTCTAGTTTCAGTACGATCATTACTATGCCTCTGTCCACATTTACTACTTAGTTTCTGCTAGTGATAACTGTGAATATGCAGTACATTAAAAATGTTTACACATATTTAAGTTTCACTAATAATGCAGAGCAATGGCTTTGAAACGAAAGACAATTATGTGCAATTAACTTGATATTCCGCTCACTTACAGGTTTTCTGTGTTTGCCAGGGAATCGCTGCAAGTAACGATTAAAGAAACCAAACTGCAACTTACCTTTCTCCCTTAAGGTTGTGTGTGTGTATGTGTGTTTAAAGTAACGGTGCAGTTCTCCCAATAAGGATGAGCAAGAGGCAGCTGGATAGTTCTGTTAAGACAGCACGAAACCTAAACTGTGGACAGCTTAAAAGAAGCAAATAAAAAGAAATGCTTCCAACTCCCAACGTCCAACACTAAACGAAATGGGGGGGGGGGGAGAATGAAAGGGTAGGGAAACTTAAAAAGAGTAAAAAAAAAAAAAGGAGAGAGAGACAGAGAGAAAGACACTATCCTACTGCTTTTCAACTAAACAAAAAGGGGGAAAGAGAAACAAATGAAGGAACAAAGAAAAGGGATGAAAGAACGTATTTTGTTTTAAAGCCGATGTCTTTCTCCGTGTTGCTTTTTAGTGGCTCGCTACAGAAGTAAGCTGCTGCATCTCTAAGTGAGAACAGAAATAAGGGGGGAGGACGTCTTAAAAGGGAGGTGGACTGGACCACAGATTTATAGCAACCGTATCACCAAGCCCTCCTCCGCCTCCGCACTGGCGTGTGTGCAGCTGCTGTGCCAGGTTCCTATCCCGGGCAGCACGCGCGGAAGTATACGCCGAAGCTGGCTGCAACGCAACTTGCTCATAGCTGTGGGACTGTGATTGGCGCAAGAGCGCTCTTCTGAGCCGCCCAAGATAGGAGCCCTGATCCGATTGGCTGCAATCCTATGTCACTCTAGGACACTCAATGGAGTCCCGTTTCAAGGTAAGCTGTGCCGAGAGGTACACACTTAACGCAGGCGGCGAAGGGAAATGCATGGAGCAGTCAGAGAGGAAAGCAACGTGGGAGGGTTGGAACTGAACTCTCAGAGTTTGCTATTTGGCACGATCTCGCTTTCTTTTTTCTCTTAAATTTCTCTGCCACAGAAATTTCATCCCCCTGCAGTTACTGCCGCATCTATTGCACGTTTCTTTATAACATTAAAAAATCTGCCTGGTATGTATGAGTCATTGGTGGCTCTCTCTCTCTTTGATCTCCGTGAAAATAATTGAATGTACATCCGTTACTCCCCCCCCCCCCCCCGCATGCTTTTCGCAATTTTTTTTAGCGTATTTTCTGATGGATCTTAGTATAGTCGCCAGATTCATTCCTTGGGTCTATCTTAAAATATGCATATAAAGATCGTATTGCAGATGTCTTGTTAGCAATGGGGGGAGAGGGGAGCGCGCGGGGGCTGGGGGGGGGGGGCGGGGATTCATCCCTACAGAACAAGATTGGAAAGCAGAAATGCTATGCAAGACTATAGTTCCAATTTACCTTTATCACACGTTGGGGCAGAAGGATGTGAATTCAACTCCCGGGGGCCAAGAAAAGAGCCTCGGTGCAAAGCCTCAGTATCTTCATTTAAGTTTGCTACGACACCCAAAAGAACAGCTCAGCAGTCTGTAAAACAGGAGCAAACCAGCCCCCTACATTTGCTAACAGAATAGTTCGTGGACCACACATGCATTGCTGACGGTAAAGATGCTGGGAGTCTTCATCAATATTTTCTCTCTGATTTTGAGAAGTTTAACTTGTAAACTCCTTTACAGGTCGAGTAGGTTTCTTTCTCTTTCTTTCTCTCTTTCTCTCTCTCTCTCTTTCTTTCTTTCTTTCTTTCTTTCTTTCTTTCTTTCTTTCTTTCTTTCTTTCTTTCTTTCTTTCTTTCTTTCTTTCTTTCTTTCTTTCTTTCTTTCTTTCTTTCTTTCTTTCTTTCTTTCTTTCTTTCGTTTTTAACCACCGACCTATTTTCAGTAACATTCAGCAGACTGAAAAACATCTTTACCTATCTAAGTGAATGCATAGTGCTCCGAATTGCCTTGGTGTATAGTGGACAGATTTCACTTGACCCTACTTTTTTTTTTCTATCAGAATTCCTTCTTTGTATCTTTTTGAAAAAATTAAAAAAAAAAAAGCTATAACGCCTAGATAGTGCTAGCTTTTTCTTACAAAAACAATAGGATGTTTTCAATAACTAATATCAGTTCTTCTGAAAGGAATTCCTTTAGGTGTTTATTTAGTACAATCAGCTATTTTTTTTTCCCAAATGCCATAAAAGAGAGGGCGGAGGTAGGGATTAGAAGTGTGGGTGGAAAGAGAAGGTTCAGATAGATCTATGCCGATCGTAATGATTTGGAAGAGGCATATAAAGTAAAAGTATGTTCCTTGAGAGTGTCAGTGAGTGTTTATGAATGATTAATGGAAAAGAACAGAAAACCTGTTTATCTCCCGTCTGGTCGTATAACAACCTCCATGTTCTATTATTCAGCATGACAATAACTGTGAGGGCCTGACAACATCTAATCTTAACATTCATATTTTAAATTATTTTTAGTTTTTTATAATAGTTTTGAATGATCTTACTTTTGAACTTACAACTCTCTTGCTCCAAGTTGGAAACTGCTGGCTTAAACTAGGTGTTTGAATGACTGAAGAAAAGAGGAAAAGATCTGGGTGGAAGAAGACAAAAAGACTCCACCAGTTAGAACACATAACATACCCTAATGAACAAAGAGTGGAAGTTTATCACTTGATAGAAATAGTAACTTAAAAAATACAGCATGGGCAAAGTATAGTGCTGTGTAATTCAAAATGAAACCTGTTTACATTTAATAATGTAAAAGAATGGGTTATATTATTCAGTTAAAATGCAGAAGTTTTACTTTGTTAGCATAACTCGTTTTTTGTGGGAGATTTCTGAAAACTGCCTAGCATTTAGACCACCTTAACAATTAAGCTTTAAAGTACATCTATGCCTTCCAATGGTGCTAAAATCTAGGCTTTGTAGTATCTCCATATGTGTGTGCCTATAAAAAGGAAAGATGAACAGATTATAATTAGGCCAACTTTTCCAAAGAGGGTTTTTCCCCCTCTCTGGGAAGAGGATAATAAGATAGATAAATAATAATAGAGATAGAAAAAGAGATTCAAGGTTACAGAATAATTGGGGGAGAAAGTAAACCAAATAAAATATAAAGCTTGTGTCTTCAGAATGCCAATACCTAGACTAAGTAGATATAGATATTTCATTTTCATTTAAATTCAGTTCCTGTAGGTTTTGCGGAATGGGATGTTGTGAGGGCTTTTTTTTTTAAGGTTTTATTTTGTTATTACTTTTTTAGCAATTCTAGCAGTTATTTTCCACACATCTTTGGTATATTAGAAAAATTCTGAACAAAATGATTTAATGTATTGACACTTTAAAAACTTTAACTATCATCCTCCCAATAGATGGTTTCTGAATTAATAACCACTTTAAAATTATATTCCAAATTCACCATATAGACTTTCAACTTTTGGAATAAGAGCTGAATTAACCTGCCTCTAACAGATACTACCTACATATAGCCTCCACTTTTAAACTCACATTATATTAACATGTGACATGAGGATATATTTATAATTAATGAAGTACTATTACATGTCAATTATATATGAGACTAAAACTGCAATATAATAAGCTATGAACAACTTAGTATTTGTACTTAAGTTTAAAATTTTCCAGTAATAACTGAACCTAAAAAACTCTTGTTTACTAATAGTAATGAATTATTTCAGCAAACATTGAGTACCTACTATGTGCAAGATACTATTATAAGAAAAGGCAATTTATAATATGAGTAGAAAAAGAGTGTAAAAATTATCTCTGATTTTAAAGAAGTTCCCTACACACTATGGGTTTTCGGCAATAGAAAGAGAGGGAAAGGAATAAAGGGGGTCCGTAAGAGTAAGAATGAGAAGGTCCGTGGTAGTAAACCAAGAAGTTGGAAAAGGGAGTTTGGGGTTTTTTCCTCAAAATCATGAAAACCAACAAATTCAACTTATGTATTTTTCTAACATGCAGTTATGAAACTATTATGTGTCCATTTGATAATACAGACAATGACCTTTTGGATAAAAATCCTCTCATTTTATCCTCTTTCCTACACTTTAGGTCTAGACATTAGCATTAGTCTGAAGGGTTCTGAAACCACCTTTGTAACCCTGAAAATCAATAAACCCTTTTAGCTACGTAAATTATTTTACTGTGTTTGGTTTAAAGCTGGTGGACCAAAACAATACTCCTCTTCCGTTTGGGAAGATTATTCTGAATAAATTGTTGGTCTTGGGTGAGGGAGAAGGGAATTGTTTTTAATGTTGGAAATATGAGATTTTAAAATCTGAAGGAAAAGAGATGCACATAAATGGAGTTATAGGTCCCTTTTTGATGGCTTTTCCTAACATATCAACATGCCAGTTTAACTTCAGCAGTTTAGGAACTCCAATTCCAAAAAAAGAGAAAACTTCTAGGGAAACCTGATGGGTGTGTACTGTCTACTGCATCCCTGAAAAAGAAATAATGCAGTATGTAGGACCATGGACAGAGATAAGTAGCCCCGCCTAAAACTTTTCCCTGGAGGGCGGGAGTTTTCAGCCAAAGTATATTCCCTATGAGACAGAGAAACTGCATCTCTTTGGAATCTTTCAGACTTACAAGAAGTTTGGGGGAGAATGTACTGTGTGCCACAAGGAAATAAAGCTGTTTTCAATTAGGTTTGACTTCCTCAGTTCTTGACAGTCATGATAAACTGGACAGTATCTGGATACTAGACACCCAAAGCACCCTTTGTAATCCTCTTACTTTACAGAAGCTTCCTTGCCCATTAATGATCTTCACTTCACTTAAAGTGCTCACGAAAAATAAATTTGAATGCTGTTAGCTTTTGGAAAGACTGATGTATACAACTCACATGTCTTTATCCAAGCAAATTCCCAGGGGACATCCCAGTAAATGTGCTTTCTGGCTCTTCCTCTTTCCCCTCTCCCCATCCCATTCTCTCTCTATTCCTTCTTCTCACTTCTCCCACCCTCTCCCCTGCAAAAAAGGGGGAAAAGTCCTTTGAAAGTAGATAACTGAGACTATTTTGTATACAGTTCTTAAAATCAAAAACACTTACCATTATTGCACTAAGTAAACTTGCAAATGCACATTTCATTTCCTTTCTTTCCTCTGCCCCCACTTTAAAAAATAACATGGCTAAAGATCAAGAGTGGGAAAAAAGGAGGGGAAAGACCATGGTGTAAGAGGAATTAGCATAACTTTTGAGTTCACATTTTAACAATGAAAGAAATATCAATTGTTTTTTTAAATTATGGCCAATTAAATGTAACAAAATGTTTCAATGAATGATACTGCCACAGGAAATATTTAGAAGCTATGCTCTTAACCATAATTTGCCTGGTTTTGTTAAGGATGATACCAATTGCAGTGTAGGAGACAGCATAAGTTTTAAAGATATATAGATATATACAAATAGTTCAGTCCGTAAACATTTCCACAAATGTTCTAGATTTTTTTTTATTCAGCAGCAGCTATTACAATAGGAAAAAAATCCACTTCTTTGCACAAAATGGGGGGGGGGGGAGGAGGGAGAAAAGATGGAGATGAGAGATTGAAAATCAGAGTACTGTATAAGTCTGGATTTCTGATTTAAAAGATAGCACTAAACTTTATTCTATTCATGATAAATTTCATTCAAAGTTCCTAATCATAATAAAAACAAAAGTTTCAAAAACTTAAGGAAGACATTCATCTCAGCTGCAATTCAGTTATTTCACTCTCCATTTTATAATGAACTAGGTAGAAGCATTTTTCTGCTCTAGAGCTCCTGCTTCCCAGTTGTTTCTTACATTGAAGATTTATTTTTCCACTTATGTGCAATACACATTTAATTTAAAATAATAAGACTGGGCATACCAACTAGTCAATCAGATCTACACTTTCCCCTCCCTCTCATCAACTTCTTTCTCCTCTCCTTCCTTTTATTTCTTCTTCCTTTACCCTTCTCCACTACACCCCCCCCAACACACACACACACACACACACACACACACACACACACACACACACACACACACACATTTTTTGTGCGTTCAGATCAAACCCTTGCACAACAGAGTGACGGCACCAGGGCACTGTAACAAAGCCTTAGTTTGTACCAGAAGACTGAGGCCCAGAGAGACACGGCAGCTAGAGAAACAGCTGTCTTATCATCACACTGCAGAGATGGAGATGGCTCAAGAGGTCCTCAACAGATAATCACTTGAATAGGTTTGCAATGCGCCAAACTTCACGCTTGATAAGACCAACCCAATGTAGAGAGCAGCACAGATCCAGCTCAATTCTATTTTATCTGTGCTGTAAATTAAGAAATTGAAATTCAGGTGGCACAAGCAGCATGTTGCTGATAGACCACTAAAGTAAACTGTCATTAAAATGCTTTCAGTACGCAGAGGAAGGAGTTTCCATAATTAAATATTGTTTCTTAAAAAAAAATAGCTCACCTGTCTTAAAATTGCTTCTAGGAAGTGGGGGGGAGCGGCTCATCTTTGCCATTATTCCCACTAATTCCTACTGTGAGCAAACAGACTGAAAGCTATAAAACCTTTTGAAATTTATGGCAACAGGGATTTAGGTCAAGTTTTAAATGATCTGATGTTCATGTCTTTTCTTCCTGAAACTAAAAAGATCTATATTTCTATAATGGAAACAAATGTTCCAGTTTTGTGTTCACTATGGAGTAAACAGATAATCCTAGTAGAAAGCTATTTCAATAAACAGGTTATTTTTTTTTCAGTAAACAGAGCTTTATCACTGAATTGATTTAAAAGAGATATTGGGATTTTTTAACTTTCTCCAAGCAAAACTTACTGTTACAAAATATAACCCTTTAAGATACTCATATTTTAGCCTCTTACAAAATATATAGTACCCTGTTCCCTCAACCACCCCACATTCTATCATTTTGTTGCAATTATTCAGATAATTTATAGATAATGATTCAGAGAATTACGCAGAAAACTGCAGGTGTATATTCCTATATTATTTGAATTATAACAAAATGTATATTATGATTGTAGATGTTTAAAGTGTTACTTTCCCTGAATAAAAATGATCAAAAACAAAGGGCAAGATATTTGTATAGACCAAATGAATGGCCCATGACTCTCAGCGTAACAAATGGATCACTGTGTCTTGCATCTTGTACCTTTATGGCAGAAGTGGATTATAAAATAATCTGCTCTTTAGTGGAGTGTACATGTGAATGCACAAGGTGGAAAAAGAAACATTGTATTTCCAAAATTGTATATCATATTTTAAGACTTAAGAATTGTTAGGCACCTTCTTCACTTGGCAAACAATAGCATTGAAACATTATTTTTATTTTGTTTAACCAGGAAACTCAGATCAATGTGCACTTAGATGATACTTTAAAGACATCTTGTTAATTTAGGAACAAGCATGGAAATGAGTGACAGTGCATTTCAAATAAAGTAATCAGGAGAAAACTAAAAAAAATTCTATTTGGGGTTCTTTTTAAAATAATTTAATAATTATTCAATCTTAAAGGTTAGTCCCTGAATATTTAAAAGACAATAAGCCAAATCTGAAAGTTAAAATATGATTCATGCCATTTCAAGGAGCTTTCTGCTGAATAGTTACAGGTGTAAAAATCCTTTGTACTAGTTACCTGCATCGTAGTACAGATATGAGTTTATATTATTCTGTGTGTGTGTATGTGCCCATGCACTCCCTGGCTACAAGCAGGCCCTTAAGTGAATCCCTTAATGAGAGAAAAGTGCATGTTAGTGTAAGGCAGCTTTTCCTTCTAAACCATCGTTTTCCTGTCATCATATTGAGGTAATGACTATGCTTACAAGCACTTGAAAAAAAATTCTCCATGTGAATTCCAGCCTATTATGCACAGTTTAATTGTCCTCAAAGGTTCACTATAAAAAGCCTGAGTACCCACTCAAGACACCAACATTTGCTAGCTTTTATGACCTGAGGCAAGTTATTTAAGCTCTCTGAGCCTCAGTTTCTCTGTCTAAAACATGGGGATACTAATGCTTTTCTTATATCATAAAGTGCTTATGGTGGGGGAAAAAGATAATGGATACAAAACACTTTGTTGTCCTAACATAGTGCTACTTAAAGGTGAACTATTATTATTATTGATCTTATGACCCTCTTCCTCTCTTATCCTTAAGTACTTTCCATATATTTGTGTTTTCAAATTTTACCATGTCAAAATGTTTATTTTGAGAATTTTGTGACAAAGCTTTAAATAATTCTATTTATTATACATTATGTATTTATATATTGAACTCTGCAAAGTTGGGGATTACTGACATGGGAGTAGTTCTAATAACTTGCCCTTTCCTTTCCCCAAACTATACTTCTTTGCCTCTTCTTAGCCGCAACTCACCAAAGTCCTACTTAACTCAACAGAGTTTTTTTTTAAATACCTAAGAAAAACCTAACATAATAAACATCTATATCTCTAGTTATAACCATAGTTTGAGAGCTTATGAAATTTTGCAAATTCCTTTCCTTTTTATAAAAACCCAAAACAAATTTCTGAACTATATTTCCATAGGTCTAGTTATTAAAAAAAAAACTTGATCTTCAGGGTGGGAGCAGGGGTTTAAAAAATAAAGAACTGAGGATGAGATGTGATTTGATATCTTTTATCCTAAGAGGTCAAAGCATTTTAACATATTTATACAAAAAAATAAGGAGGGATTAGTTTTAATTTACAGGTGGCAAATGATAGGCTAGATAACTTTTTCAAGATCATGGAAGGAACTAGAATTTAAAACCTGGTTTCCTTAATTACAGTCTAAGGCAATTCACTATACTTCCTGGTTTCAATTTTGACTAATTTGATGCAATAACTAGACTCACTTTTTTTTTGTATTAGCATTAAGTGCTCGGTGAATAACTCCCTATAATCAGGTTGAATAGATTATGGGCCACATCAGTGTAACAAACAAAAATATTTTGATCTTTAATGCCAATAGACAACTTTATTGTTCAACAGCAGATGGTATCTGTTCTTATCTACTGGATTGGTCCCAATGCAAGAAGCCAATTTCATAAAATTTAAATTATATTTTCAACTTCTCATTACTTTCATAAAAGACATATTTTCTTTTAACCACACATTTTTACGTACTGTCACTATGCCTATCTATTCTGTTCACAAAAGTAATCATAATTATTAATGTTATATATAGCACACACATATACATACATATGTATACTTGCCTCTAAGGTTTACAAAGTGTTTTTCTCACCACAACTGCTTGTTTAGGGAGTGCAAGTGTGATTAATCACATTTTATAGATGGCAAAAATGAAGTTCAGAAAGACCAAGTGACTTTCCTAGGGTCATACAGAATGTAAAAGAGTCAGAGAGAAAATTTCAGCTTGTTTTCCAGTTCTAAGTCCAGCATTTTTTAACTGTACCACAGTGCTCTAGCTTTCTATTTCTGGTGTTTATTCATGAAAATTTTACTCTAAATAGCTAATCAAATTAATACAATGAGGGATGGATAGCATAATAGATTCAAATAAAAATTATTTCTATGAGAATTTTTGTTAATGAGAGAGATCTACATAGAGTTTTTCATAAATGGACACATATGTGCATAAATAGACATATATGCTTTTTACACAGAATATATATTTATTTGGGCATGTTACTTGATTTATGTAGGGAAACTCCTCAAATAAGGCTAGGAACTATTCTGCAACTTATAGTCTTAAGAGAGTTGTCTATGGCACTGAGTGATTAAATGACTTTGCCTAAGCAGTGTGTTTGTATGTGTGTATACATATATATATTATATATGTATATATACATATATATGTCTGTTTAACTCTATATCTCATTCATATATCATGTGTATTTTGTGATCCACCTTTGAAAAGCTAGGTCCAAATTCATATGAAATTATAAAAAATAGCAAAATCAATACCCTTATATTATTTCTTCATAGACATCAGCATACGTTATAAAATAATTCTATAATTTAACATTGGCCCCTTGAAAATTAAGCCAAATAGTTTGAATGTCAGATGGTCATAAGAAAATATAACAAAAGGGGGAAAACACATGGTTCTAGCCTGTATTATTAATTTGTATCTCAGAGTATGCAACATCGCACAGCTCCTTTTAACCCTTCACGTGTCTAAAGAAAAAAATCTGTTGCTTGGATATGGAGAGCATATATGTGTGTAATTTTAAAGAAGACTGCAATGGAGTTGTGATATGAATAATACCCTAATCATTTGATCAAATTCACTCCAAGATAGGAAATTAGGTAATGCTGCTGTTTTGAAATGTCAGTTTTTGTAAACATGAGTTGGAAGCTTTAACATAAATGAATAGTGTTACAGACTGTTTAAGCTGTTTGAGTAACAAACAGACATTTCCTTGAATTATTTTGACACCATTTACTGGGAAATAGCTTTTTTCTCTTGCTGAGACTTCTAGATTTCATGAGAGGGAAAAAAAAGAAAAACCCTTTTATGTCAGTTGTTATTTAACTCATAGAAGACTGATATTTTCTGGAATATTCTTATTTACTAATCTTCAAAAAATAGATATGAACATTTCATATATGGGCAATGGCAGTATTCAACAGTTATGTAAAAATAAACCTGGTGTGTAAAGTTATTAAAGAAAATAATGAATAACAAAAAACTGTTTTCAGTTGCCTAATCATTGAATTTTGGATATTTTGAAGAGACCTTTAAAATTATCTAGGCTACAACATTCTATAGACACTCTTGGTGGCAAGGAATTTCCTATCTTACAAGGCAACCTATTTCATTTTCAAATGGCACTTATTTTTTCAGAGTTCCTTTCATGCTGAAATAAAATTTGTTTTCTTCTAACTTAAATTTGTTACTTCTAGTTCTGCCCCCAGAACAAACTGAATACTTTAAGATGGACAATCATGTTTCCATTAAATATTCTTTTTCAAACTAAAAATCCCCAGTTCCTTTTATTCATCTTCATATGATTTCCTAACCATTCACTATCCTGCTTGTGCTCCCCTGTCAATATCCCTTTTAAATGTATCTCCCCAAAATGAAAACAATACTCCAGTTGTGATCTAATTAGCAGTACCAAGTACTGTGCATCAATTACCTTTATCTAGAGATGATCCTTCTCTTAATGCAGCCTAAGGTTGCTTTAGTTTTCAAATCCCACCCCCAAATCCATAATGAGCATCTTGTGCATTTAAAAACCCCAGGTCTTTTTCACATGAACTGCTCCCTAAAATGTTATAACCTGAATTCAAGACTTTACATTTATTTCACTGAAATTTCATATTATTAGTTTTAGCCCATTTTTACAAGCTGTCACATTCTTTTTGAATTGTGATTCTGTCATCCAACCATATTCTGAATCACCTTCAAATTTAATAAACATGCCTTCCATCTTTTTCCTTTCAAGTTTTTTATTAAAATTCTAGATAGAATAGCATCAAGTACATGTTGCATGCCACTAGAAACTTTCCTCCACATCATTTGACATTAATTCTTTAATCAACAGTTTCTGGATAGAATAATTTACCTAGCTCCAAATCCACCTAGCTGTACTGTTCTGCAGACCACATTTTACCATTTTGGAATCGAAATCATGAGATGATTTGTCAAATGCCTAGTTAAAGTCCAAATACACTATGCCCACAGAATTACTTTGATCTTCCAATCCAGTAACCATTTTTGTAAAAAGGAAACAAGGTTACTTTATCATAACTAAGACTCATTGAATTTCAGAGCCGGGAAAAAATTAGACATCTTTAAGTCTAGTTTGGTTTTTTGTTTTTGGTTTTTTTTGGTGAGGCAATTGGGGTTAAGTGACTGTGTTAAGTGTCTGAGGCTGGCTTTGAACTCAGGTCCTCCTGACTCCAGGGCCAGTGCTCTATCCACTGTGCCACCTAGATGTCCCAGTTTGTTCTTTTTTTAAATTTTAAAATGTATTCTATAATTCTCCTTGCCATCTGTAAGTCAGATAAATGGCATATGAAGAGGAATTTTAAAAAGCACAAACTGATTTGAGCTAATATTTGTGAATACCCTTAAAAAGGCAACGTGAAAACAAAATAATTAGGTTAGAAGTCATAACTGGGTACTAGTCCTTGATCTGTGACTAACCAATTGGTGTGATCCTGAGCAGTCACAATCCCTAGGTGAACCTTAGTTTTTTCATATTTAAAATGAATATTAGAGTACATGTCTCTAATCCTAAATGACTCTAAATCCTTTCCATCTCCACCAAGATAGGAAAATATAGATGAAATATTAATGGAAGTTTTTGAAGCAGGTGAAAAAAGTAAAACACAAAAGATAAATACAAGTAGCAGCCCCTCATTTTTTTGAATGAGGCATAGTCAATCCATGCTATTATAAACTGTTGTAGCATCTTAGTATTCTGTGTGTGTGTGTTAAAGATGTTTCTTTGATTTTTGCTTTATATCCCTGTCCCTCATGAATTCCTAAGTAGAGTACCTCAACTCAAATGCTAACTTTCCTCAACATGTTTAAAGTTTTAATATATATAAACTTCTGGAGAATATAAGTTAGGGTACTTGACATGGGTGTTTTCATTCATTTCTTAGTTGCTTCTTTAGATTTTTAATCTCACTGAGGAAAGTACTCTCTCAATAAGCAAGGCTGCCACAGCCCAGCTTTCTAATCCCTTGAGGTTCAGTTCTCCAATCAATTCTCCACACATGCCATCTGTCCATTGGTTATCCCTAGTTCTTGTAACATGGTCAGGCCAATTCCGGGTCCAATCACCCATTTCTCTGATAACATATTTTGCTACCTTTCTCCTGAGCATTTCTTAATTAGTGATATGCTGCTGCCTATTGATGCCAACAAGTACCATTTGAGTGACTTGCAATTTTAATTCTTCAGAGACTATATTACTCAATGCTTCACAATCATATAGGATCTTCAGTATACTAATATTAAAAAGACATAAAATAAAAAATAAAATTTTTTAAAAATAGAACTTTTTTCCCAAGAAGTTTTGGGTCTTAATAAAGCACTGTACCATTTAACAAATGTAATTCAACCTGCTCTTTTCCACTTATCCAATCTTGGGCCCCACTTATTTTCTAACTAGATCTGCTTATCTATATCTTTTTGATGAACCAGCTATGTAGGCTATCTTTCAAAACTTATCTTTGGACATACGTTAGTTATGCTTTAGTAATTTTGTATTTGGTTTCCAGGGATTATTTCATGGAAAACCTAATTGTTTCAGAATTTCACAAAATACCTTTTACTTTTCTAATTTATGTTTGTCTGGAAGCTAATTGGACAGTGTCATTGGATACTAAAGCAGATTTTGCCTTTCTTTTGATTTACTATGAGATTGAATCTAAGCTTCCTCTGTCATAATTTTTTTCACTTTTAAGCTAGTTACAACAAACTAAACATTTAGGAATTGTCTTAAGTATTTCATAGTCACTAATGTTTCATTTATGTATAGCTTTAAAAAAACCCTAAATTACATACAGGTAGTTTATGGATTAAGAAACCTACCTCAAATTATTTTATTCTTTGTATTATACTCAAGCAGTAACATGGTGACAAATTGTCAACTCAGCCTCTTTATTTGCTGCTCAATTTCTATTCCAAATATAACACCATTTAGCTAGCTCTCCTCTGGAGCAATGCCAAAGGTGAACATTGTATGGTGCTTTAAAAGTCAGCAGATGCTCTTTCTGCCAGCCCATCTAAGTTCTAGAACAGAGAGCTCTTATCTGACAGTGCAGTCAGTTCCCTAGGTGAGTATTTCCCAAAGAATGGTCAGAAACCCCTGGTAATCTAAAAGGGTCCTTGATGTAGTCCAAGGACTAGTGTGTCTTATGGTGTGAATATTAATAGTATTACAATGGCTATTTGAAAATATCACCCCTTCTGTGCCTTATCAAAAGCAGCACCATTCTTTTAATTCATAATAACTGATATTTATATACCATTTAAAATTTTGCAAAGCACGTGGCATCTATCACAAAATGCAAGATACACAGTAACTGTAAGAACTGCACTAGTTGCATTATTATCCTCATTTTATAGATGAAGATACTTGTATTCAGAAAGAGTAAGACACTTAATCCAGGATACATAGGTAGATGATGCAAGAGGTGGGGTTGAAACCTTTATCTCCCTAACTCCAAATCCATCATCCTATCCACTAGACCCTACCGTCTCTTAATTTGGCTGAAACTATTAGAGGACGTAAACATGATAGATGATAGATATTCTGCCCCTCCCAAACTGCTCCAGTTCTCAAATCTTATACCAAATATACCATAAGATTCTGGCCAACATCTATATTATTCTCATTTTATCTTTATAAATCTGGGAGGTGAGTGATATATCCTCATTTTACAGATGAGGAAACTGAGGCAAATGTAGGCAAAACAACTGACTTGCCCAGGGCAACATCTATTAAGTGTTTGAAGCTAGATTTCAACTTGGGTCTTCCTGACTCCAGTTCCAGTGTTCTATTCACTGATATTAAGTATAAACAAGTACCAAGTAATATTGAATATTCTTACCACCTCAGGAAGCAATAAATTAAGAGTTAGAGATTATAAAAATAAGAACTCTGAATTTGTGTTTTGTGGAGGGCGTGAGGAGGGAGGAAATGAGATGGGCAGGAAAAATAGAACTATGGCTTCATTGGTAAAAGGAACTCCTGATGAGGAAAGTCCTTTTACCATATGCTTACCAGTAAGCAGAACTAAGTCATAGAATTGCTTTGGGGCACTAAAAGGCTGAATGACCTATTCAGGATCACAAAGTCATTATATTGGTCAGAAGCCAGATATGAACCCAGGTTTCCTGACTCCAGATCAGATCCCTACCTACTATGTCAATAATATTTTTACCTCATAATAATAAATTTAAAATAAACTATAAACTATCTATTTATTAAAAATAACAAACAAATAAAACAACAAATTAATAAATATAACTACTGCATCAAATTTACAAAATATAGTAATGTATTAATTATTTGTGAGATGCATCTATCAGAGTGGTGAATATAACAAAAAAAGGAAAATATTGGGTGTTAGAGGGAATATGGGAAAACTGGAATGCTAATTTTAACAGTGCTTGGTAGAGTTTTTAAAAGATCCAACTATTTTGGAGAGCAATTTGGAGCTGTGCCCAAAGGGCTATAAAACTGCATACCCTTTGATCCAGAAATACCACTGCTAGATTTCTATCCCAAAGACATCCCAAAAAGAGTAAAAAAAACCTATTTGTACAAAAATATTTATAGCAGTTCTTTTTGTGGTGGCTAAGAATTGAAAATCAAAAGAATGCCCATCAATTGGGGACTGGCTAAACAAGCTATGGTATATGATTTTGATGGAATATTATTGTGCTATAAGAAATGACAGGGGCAGCTAGGTTGCACAGTGGATAGAGCACTGGCCTTGAAGTCAGGAGGACCTGAGTTCAAATCCAGACTCAGACACTTAACACTTACTAGCTGTGTGACCCTGGGCAAGTCACTTAACCCCAATTGCCTCACGAAAGAAAGAAAGAAAGAAAGAAAGAAAGAAAGAAAGAAAGAAAGAAAGAAAGAAAGAAAGAAAGAAAGGAAGGAAGGAAGGAAGGAAGGAAGGAAGGAAGGAAGGAAGGAAGGAAGAAAAAGAAAGAAAGAAATGACAAGCAGGATGATTTCAGAAAGGCCTGGAAAGACTTGTACAAAATGATGCATAGTGAAGTGAGTACAACCAAGAGAACACTGTGGACAGAAACAGCAATATCTTTTGATGAAGAATTGTGAATGACTTAACTATTCTCAGCAATCCAAGAGAATCCCAAAGAACTAATGATGAAGCATACTTTCCACCTCCAAAGAAAGAAGTGATATTGACTGAACACAGACTAAAGGATGCTATTTTTTACTTTCTTTCATTTTTTCTTTTATTCAAGTTTTCTTGTACAAAATTGCTAATATGATAATGTTTTACATAATTGTACATGTATGACCTATATCTGATTGCATACTGCCTTGGGAAGGGGAAAAGGGAGGGAAGGAAGGAGGGATAAAATTTGGAACTCAAAACTATACATAAAAATGTGTATTATTTTTTAAAATCATTTTTGAGATAACTAATCAAAAAGTCTTTAAAGTCAAAAAGGTGGGAGAGGAAAAAATTGTGTGTGTACATACACACATATATATGAGATAAAATCCAAGAAAGGAATTAGTAGGAAAATTCATGGTTTTAAATATCTATACACAAATGCCTAAAATTTAGGTATATAACAAGAGGTCCAATTACAAGGAGGCTTCACAAGTATCACTGCCACTTGGTGGAATGAAACTTTTAATTGCTATATAACTCTAAAATTCAAAAGAAACAATAGTTAAAGGAACGTTTTGGGAGAGGGCAGGTAACAGTATATATTAAGAAGGTACATTTATAAGAGGAAATCTAGGAAACAGGGAGCTAATATGGTGGACAACATTTGGGTAAAGATCAATAGAGAGAAAAAGAGAACTAATTTTGTCATTAGTTATTATTAGAAAAATATTATTATCATTAGCGTTATATTAGAAAATAGATGAGGACCTCAGGAAACAGGTAACAAACCTGTCGCATAGGAACAATATAGTAATAGTGGGACAATTTAATTATCCAGACATCTACTGGAGCTCTCTGCCCTAAGCAGAATAGAACATTGACTTGTCAATGTTAACTTCATCCTTCAAAAGGTGGAAGAACCAACAAGGTAAAATTCTGTAATGATTGTTTCTCACTAATAGGAAGAAATTGGTTGCTCAGGTAGAAATAGAGAGAACCTTGGAGAAGAAGTGATTCCCTTCTTCCCAGAGGGGAGGAATGTCAGACAGACTGTCACACACCCTCAATATTGGTTAATCGAATTTCAAAAGGAGTCTGAGGAAAAATAGAGATCCTGTGGACTAAAATTCTATAGGGTGTGCCAGCCAAGAAGAAGGGAAAACTAAAGAATGAAATTCTGAAACTGAAAGAGGAAACCAATTCTAGTGAGAAAGAATAGCAGAACTTATTTGTAGAGACCAACATGGAATGACTCACAAAGCAACTTGTGTAGAATTTAAATAGATCTGTAAAGAATATGTCAACATTGGCATGTAACATAGTATGAATACATAGGCACGGTTGGATTTTATAAAAAGTATCATAAGACTGAAAGTTCAGATGGAGCTGTGGTTGGGGATGAGGCCAAAAGACAACAAAAAAGGTGGGCATTCTTGTTTGTTTTATTTGGGAAGGAGTTTTTGTTTTAGACTGTATTGGGGGAAAGAGGAAGATCAAATAATGTATAGGATTGCTGCTTAAAGTCAGCATGATGCTAACAGATAACATGGAGAAAGCAAAGCTTCTGAATTCCTGTTTTTCCTCTTTTCTCTGCCAAAAAATATTACCTGTTCACTGGATTTCATATAACAATAGTAGGTTTCAGAGAGCTGGTGAATCCAGGGATTAAGCACACATTCAGGAACTCAAGAAACTGGTGGATCTGTTTGCTAAGTCACTGTCAGTGGTAACTGAAGGATTGTGATGAATGTACCAGAGTACTTCAGAGGGGCAAATGTGGTCTCAGTGTTCATTAAAAAAGAAAAAGAAGAGACCTTTCAAACCACAAACCAGTGAACTTGACCTCAGTTGCTGGAAATATTCTAGAATGGATCAGAGAAATGATTAGTGAACATCTTGAAAACGAATAAAAAGAATTCACATGGCTTCATCAAGAACAGGTCTTGCCCAAATAACTCAACAGAGCTACTAAGCTAATAGATCAGGGGAATGATATAGATATGATTTACAAAGATTTCAGCAAAGCATTTGCAAATGTATCTTATACTATTCTCATGGAAAAGATGGAGAAAATATCAACCAGATAATAATGCAACTAGATGAATCTGGAATTGGTTAAATGGCCAGATTCAAAACATAGTTGTTAATGGTTCGATGCCAATTTGTAAATACGTCTTCTTTGGAGATGTGTGCTTGGCCCTATACTGTTTTTTTGTTTGTTTGTTTGGTTGGTTGGTTTTTGGTTTGGTTTGGTTTTGTGGGGCAATGAGGTTTAAGTGACCTGCCCAGAGTCACACAGCTAATAAGTGTCAAGTGTCTGAGGACAGATTTGAACTCAGGTCCTCCTGAATCCAGGGCTGGTAAACACTGCGACACCTAGCTGCCCTCTGCCCAATGCTGTTTAACAGGTTTATCGATGACTTAGATAAAGGGATAGATGACATACTCATCAAATTTGCAGTAAGCACAAGTCTGAGGACAGATAACATACTAGGTAACTTAGTAAGAATCCAATAATGCCCCCTACAAGACTGACAGATATTGGGCTGGATTTAGTAAGATGAAATTCAATAGAGATAAAAATAAAATCTTATATATGGACTAAAATTCAGTTTTATGAGAACAGAATGAGGCAGTATGGTTGGAAAGCAGTTTATCTGAAGATCTGGGGCTTTTAGTGCACTGCAAATTCAGTATGAATCATAAGTATGGTATGACATCCCCTAAAGCCAATGTGAGCTTGGACTTCATTGTGAGGACAGAGCTTCCAGGAATAAAGAATAGTCCTTCTCTACTCTGTCCTGGTCAGAACACATTTGGTCTGTATTTTATTTAAAACATAATATGATATTGTTCTTAGTTCTGGGCACCATAGTGGAAGAAGAAAACCGATAAGTTGGAAAACATCCAAATTGAGTACAACCAGGATGGTCATAAGACTGAAAGAACTGGAGATGTTTATCCTGGAGAAAAGACATCTAGGGGCAGGAAAGCTGTGTGGGAGTGTGGGGGCAGTATCTTCATCAAGTATTTCATGGGAACTAGAAATAATTGGCACTGCAAAAAGGAAAATATAGTATGATGTTAAAAAAAAAAAAACACCCAAACCCTAGAATGGGTGATCCAAGAAATAGTTTGTGAACGTCTATAAAAAGCTGTAGTGATTAAAGAGAGACAGTATAGCCTTATCAAGAACAGGTCATGTCAAACTAACCTTATTTCATTTTTTAAAGGGTTACCAAACTAAAAAATCAGCCTTATCAGGAGACAGAGTTTTCCAAAAGTATAATGGTCTTCTCTGATATGGGAGGTTCCCCTCATTAGGAGTTTTCATGCCAAGACTTGATGACTATTTGTCTGCTATGCTATGGGGCAAATATCTTTTAGGTATGGATTAGACCAAATGGTGGGGCTGAGGTCCCTTCCAATTCTGAAGTTCTGAGATATTTTCTACTGTTAAAAACCTTCTCAGTTTCTCTGACTGAAACCACCTCTACCCCCTCAGAATATCAGTATTGCCTGTTAGTTGTACTTTCTAATGCCAAGTTATTTCTCTCAACTAATATCCATCAGTTTCTGATTTAGAGATATTCTCTCTGCATGTAAAAAATATATTTAGCCTAAGGGCTGTTATTCTTTTCTCCGGAGCTCCTCCCACCCTCAAAGTCTCTTTTTTCCAATAAGTACTGAATAAATATTTGATCAATTAAATTGAATCCCTTAAAGAGCCATCCCTAGATTTATGTTACACCTTAAGAAAATGCTTCCATTCCCTCCTCCCCAAAGAACAACTCCATGATATATTAAAAAACAGCAATAAAATTAAATAAAACTCTGTAATAGGTGCCACACAGTTAAGAACAGCTGAGATGCCATAAAAGGTACCTTACTCACCAAAATAGTTTATACCATCTTCAGAACTACCTAATTTACTCCTTTAATGTAGCATTCCAAAAAGTGGAAGATTGGTTCCTTGAATATCACCTTAACCCTCTATGTCTTTAAACAAATTCCCGACTTTATGCCATTTAATTAAGCTTTTTTTTTACCAATTCTTTTTTAAAATATTATCATTAGAACAGGATAAGAGTATAAAACTAAATGATTTTAGATCATCTACTCTAACTATCAATTTACAGGTAAAGAATTCAATCCCTGGAATTATTAGAATTGCAAAATAAGTGACATTAAAGCAAAAATTATAAAATTTTTTAAAATCAATATAATAATGTATATAATAAATTCTATTTTTACTGTCCTAAGTCTTTAAACACTTAACATAGTTGATAACTTACAGTTGTTAGATATGACTATGTAAAAAGGGAAGAGAGAAAGTGAAAATGCCCTCACACATGTACTCATTTGACTTGCTGAAGTCCAATGTTTTAAACCAAATATGACTGCCATAATCAGTTTTTGTCCAATTTATTGGGCATGAGTAAAAGCCAATTAAAATCATTTTTGGTGCAATTCAAGGGGAAAGATGTGTAAACCCATGAAAAATAAGTTTTATTCCTACCATGAGTCATCACTATTCTAAATGGTAGTGCCAAGCCCAAATCAGAAAGAACAAATCCTAAAAGTACAAATCCCAAGAGTGTGAATTATGTACCTAGCAAGGATTTAGATTCATTGCTATATTATGTTAGAGAAAAAACTGACCTGGAAGGACATTCATTATTCATTATTCATTCATTTATACCCCAAGATCCATCACTGAACAATTTTTAGCGCAAAAATAGGAGGGAGATAGATTAAAATAAAAATTGTGTTTTCTCTTTGAGAACAAAGATAGGACTGGATAGCCATAAGGCAAAGATGGAGTATTTTCTGTGTCCAGTAATTTAAAAGTACATCTTTTATGAATTAATCTATATCTAGGTTTACATTATGACTGCAGCGATCCTTATGTGACATCATAAAATGCTGTCTTCCTTACCTAGTCCAGGATTTTTTAAGGTCATATGAACGGAAAATCCGGCTTTTAGGTCCCAACTATGTCTCTAAAACAAGACAAGTTTTGCCATATGTTTATTATGGTCACTCTTCAGATTCAGTGCCTTTATAAAAAACATATAGTCTTTGTTTATATTGTAACAGATTATTTAGATTTTCTTTTCATCTATATTCCATGATCAATGGAAATCTGACTCATGGGTCCAAAGTATGGCTAAAGTACAATGTATAGGGCAATTTGAATTATTGACAAATCTCCACTTAACTTTCTGCCATGTGGATACAACTAAAGGTGTTTTGCAAATATTATATTCAATGTCATAATGAGCCTGTGATAAATACAAAGCAAGCATTATTTTTTCCTATAATTTACAGGGAAATGAACTAAAGGACAAAGAGACAAAAGTAACCTCCTTAAGATATCTTAGCAAAGCAATGAGGTCACAGATTTGTTGTAGTCTGATAATTTCTCTTTCAGTGTATTCTCCTTCATGTATACTAAATACATACATGCAAACTAAATGTAAACTAATAAATCATTCTCAATATATTTTAAATGATTTTTTTATTGTTAAGCTTTCTGTCCTTTAAAACTGCCACCATTTCCAGAGGACACATGGTATAATCTGGGAAGAATGAGAATTCACTTCCATGGGGTAGTCTGAAGCTCTGTCTACTCTGAACCAGCTCCAGCAACCTGCCATAGGGCCATATTAGAACCAGAACTAGTGGAATCATTGCTTTATAAGCCAGATAAGCATAGTGAGGCTACAGTCTCTCTTAGATATCACTGGACGAGAATCAGGAAGAAATTACTTCAAAATTGGCCTCAAATACTTACTAGCTGTGTAACTCTAGGCAAGTCACCGCAGCTCTGTTTGCCTCAGTTTCTTCATCTGTAAAATGAGAATAATAATAGCACGAGTTATAAGGCTCAAATGAGACAATAATTATGAACAGCATAGTGCCTGGCACATAGTAAGTGCTATTCAAATGTTACCTCTCAGTCATCATTGTAGGAGTAGTTGTTCAGTCATATCCCACTCTTTGTAGCCCTGTGGATCATAGCAGGCCAATACTGGCCAAGAGGTTTTCTTGACAAAGATATTGGAGTGATTTGCCATTCCCTTCTGCAGTCGATTAAGGTAAACAGATAAGTGACTTACCCAAAGTCACATGGCTAGTTAGCTGAGGCTGGTTTTGAACTTAGGTCTTTCTGTTTACAGGCCCAGTACTACATCCACTAAGCCTCTAGTAGTAGTAGTGGTGGTGGTGGTGGTGGTGGTGGTGGTAGCAGCAGCAGCAGCAGCAGCAGAAGTAATACTTGCTTAGTAAATGCTCATTCCACTCAATTCCATACATTAGAGCCAACATTAGTTGGAGATCAACTAATCCAAACTCTTCCCTTTTTACAAATGAGGAAATTTAGTTATACAGAATTACCCAATTTCCCACATATAGTGGGCAGAAGTAGCAGAGTTGGGGTTTGACCCTGTCTACTAACTCCAAGGCCATTGCTCTCATTTGCTATACAAAGCTTCTCATAATTTGCTAAGAATATATGTGTATATATATGATACATACATGAAGATATATACATCCATATATATGTGCATATATATAAAATATGTGTGTATTAAGCATGGTATATATGTATATACCTAGATATGTGATATTGCTTATTTATTTTTTTTGTGGGAAAATGGGGGTTAAGTGACTTGCCCAAGGTCACACAGCTAGCAAGTGTCAAGTGTCTGAGGTCAGATTTGAACTCAAGTCCTCCTGAATCCAGGGCCGATGCTTTATCCACTACACCACCTAGCTGCTCCAATATTGCTGATTTTTATTAGCAATACCATAATATTCTCTCTCTCTCTCTCTCTCTCTCTCTCTATATATATATATATATATATATATATATATATATATATACTCTATATATAGAGAGAGATATACTTGAAATAGATACACAAAAATACACTTAGAATACCTCCACTAAAGTTCTGTTCTGATTTCTCACTATGGCATGGAGTTGACCCTGGATTCTCAAAGATTATGCCAGTGGAACACAAACTCTGGCACATACTCCTGGGTTCTAACGTTTTTGAGTAGAGTCCTAGTAATGTATTATATGTCTGCTATTCATTGATGATGGGAATATCCACATCCAATAAAATTAGAAAACCATAAAGTATTGAAGTACACACATACATATACATGCACATATTTTAAGAACTGCAAGTGATAATCTCACTCAGTCGATATTTCTGAGAATGACTATGGCTGAAGAAGGACAGGTGGCACACTGGATAGAGTGCCAGGCCTGGAATCAGGAAGACTCATCTTCCTGAATTCAAATCTGGCCTCGGACACTTACTTGTGTGTGACCCTGGGCAAGTCACTTCACCCTATTTGCCTCAGTTTACTCATCTATAAAAGAAGCTGGAGAAGGAAATGGAAAACCAATATCTTTGCCAAGATAATTCCATATAAGGTCATGAAGAGTTAGACACAACTGTAAAACGATTAAAGAAAAATGGCTGAAGAATTGATAACCTAGAAAACATGATGATGAACCTCTCTGAAGTTAGGCATACTAAACTTCAGAAGACAAATCTCACCCAACGGGCACACATATTTTAAGATTTTCCATTTGATGGGGCAGCTAGGCAGCTCAGTGGCTAGAGCGCCGGCCCTGGAGGCAGAAGGTCCTGAGTTCAAATCCGGCCTCAGACACTTGACACTTACTAGCTGTGTGACCCTGGGCAAGTCACTTGACTCCAATTGCCTTACCCCCCAAAAAAAAGATTTTCCATTTGATAAAAGGAAGAGAAGAAGAAGCTAACATTTATATAGTGTTTACTATGCACCACACATTTTGCTAAGTGCTTTAAACATATTATTGCATTTGATCCTCATGGCAATCCTGGGAGGTAGGTGCTATTATTATATTATATAGACATGACAGGACCTGTCAGAGTGTTTATTCAGTCAGGATAGCCCTTAACAAACTGGGATTAACCATCATAAAATGAAGACCTGGTCCCAATTTTAGTTTTCAAATATTTCATATTCTGAAGAAAATAAAGTCTTCTACACCTCTGCAAGGAACTGTCAAGGATATCTTCAATTCTCACTTCACTGGTGCCAGAACTTTAGCTTGACTGAAGTAGCCAGAAGTACTTGAAAAAAGTTCTCAACGATTCCTTGAGTTCCCAGACATATCTCATGGCAGGGAAGGGGATGGGGGTGGAAGGGAAGAACATATAAAGTACTAGCTTCTGTGAATATTTTGAGGGGAAAAGGCAGTACCAGAATGGGAGAGATATAGGTTAGCTAATTTAACTAACTTTAGAGGCTTGAAGGCAAATACCTAATATATCAACCAAGCAATTTTGCTCTGGCTAGATTACTTCCATACAAGAGTTGAAGAAATCCCTGTGGTACCTGGTCACCTAGGAGAGTTTCAGGCTATTGTTCATCTCTTCCTCTGTTCTAAAAATGCAAAATCTACAAGTCATCACAGTGCTTACCCATACAAAAGTTCTCTGGTGGCAGCACCCCTATGAGGGTTAAAGTAGCATAACCATAATGCAACATGACATGATCACTATTTGGAAAGACAAAATAAGAGCAAGAGGCAATGTGGATAGAGGATTAAAAAGTTGGCCTCAGAAACATAAAGCTGTGGGTTCAAGTCTCCCTGCTGCCACATATTAGCAGGAGGACCATGAACAAGTCATATAATCTCTCAATGCCCCAGGCAACTCTCAAAAATGCCATCTGTATTGGTAAAGGGGAAAAAATTAAACCAAGAACTCTCTATAATGATGAAATCTCAGGTCCAGTCCAAAAAATAAAAATAAAAACACCCCCAAAACCCAGCATGATTTGGACAATGTAATTGAAGAAAAATGAGTCTTTGACCAACACATACACACATGCACACAGCCCTTCAGTACCTGAGTACTTTCTTGTCAATTATCTAATACCTCACCATAAAAAAGTGTTGTCTTTTCATGACTTTGCAAAACCTCTATTTTGCTTTCTTCATTGATTCCCCAAAGACTTAGACATCAACATTCAAGCTAACCAGTATCATATAAAAAGGAATTCAGTTTGCTGAACTATGACATGAGAGAGGGAGAAGAAAAAATCATTACAGAAAAGACCCCAAAGCTTCATTTTTTTCTTTATTTTTCTAAACAAATGTAATATCCTAATTCTTCCCTTTGGGCCCTACTAGGTATTAAACTTTGGCCCCCTAAGGATCTACAAAATGAAGAAAACTTCTGGATTCATCACCTAAGTAAGGAATTGCTTTCCCATAGCTGGCAACTTGAACATCTGCTGGATCCAATATTTTTTTCTATATCCCTGGCACAGAAAAGGGTCACAGAGTGGGAGCTGCAGGGATCATCATTGTGCCACCAGAAAAAGAAGAATTCTCATCACCACCAACCACAAAAATAACAGCTCATATTTCTATAGAACTTTATGGTTAAGAGCTTTGTTCTCAGTAATCTTGTGAGGAAGGCAGTATCAATAGCATTATTACCCATGCACACCATTTTATATGGTTAGAACCTTGCCTTGCCCTCAGAGTGTAGCAACAAAAACCAGGGGATTCAGCTGTGAGTGGAGAAAACATCTTCCTCACTGCATCAACCTATGACAATTAGCCTTCAGGAAATTTGTGTTAGTCTGCTGTAGGACCAAAGAATTAAACTAAGTAGTATTACTTTAAAAAAAAAATTTCTGTAGGCATCTCCTTGAAAGCAAGTGTTATGTTTTGAGTGATATAAAGGACCACCTTTTAAATATTTGTCAGTATGGTCTTTGTATCTTCCAGGAAAGTACATTTTAATTTGTATTACATATTTCCTTCATAAGCTCACTTTGGATGCAGCCTCATTACATTTTCTACTTCTACTTTAGAGGACAAGCAAATAAAATGTTTTAGAACAGCTACCAATACACAACTATGTGCTGTATCCTCTAAAGGTAGTCTAAAACCCTTGTCAGAGTCATTCAGCTAATCACCCCTGGACTTAGCTTCTCATGGCCTCTAACTTTGATTCTCCTCTGACTCTCAAGTCCATAGTCTCCCAGATGGCAGCACCACTGGGCTACTGGCTATATAACAGTGTTAGAATAAAAACACTCCCCCCATTAACACCTCCTGCTAGCTCAATAAAGTGATGTTTAAATAACTGAACTGGCTTCAATGAACTGTACTTGCCATTTTCCTGCTTCTTAGCTCGATAAAATGGAGATAATTATGAAGTGGATGAGCAGGTTTAATGAAAGCCAGTTTCTTTTGGTATATTCCTGAAGCAGCAATCATCATCTGTTTGGCTTTTGAAGAGCAACAATTATAATCACTTAAACCCCCAAGGGGAACAAAAATAGAATTTACATTAGCATATAAAATATACAGCTGGATTGGGCAAGCCTATAAAATTCGGGGGGAAATCATTCTAATCTGAAAGCTATTCAAAATCACAAGTAAAATGAGTTCAAGAGTATTTTACACGCTTCCTTCCTATAAAATCATACATATAACAATTATGAGAGGATTTTCCTAAAACTGATCACATGGAAGCACGAAATGGATGCTTGGAGAAGCTCCCAGCAGGAACAGGCTATCCCAATTATATCATTAAGAAAGCAAAGTTTGTAATGATATTCTTATTTGGCATTAAACTTTTAGAGCTTTAAAAGAAAGATTTTTTTCCCAAGGTGGCACTCTGTAATTTTTGTGATGAAAAACAATTTTAAATATGAACTATTGTAGGGACAGTTACTTTCACATTTTTTCAAGGCATCAGATGATTGATTTGGTAAGGAGGAAACCTAGGTATATGTAAGAAAACTCAGTTGTAAGTGAAAATACCATAATGACATAAAGCAAAGTTATGATTCTACAGTCAATGCTTATATTCTTACTAAGTGAAACCATATTTTCCATTGAAAAGAAGCATTTTTAAATGCCCAAATTATTTTTTTGAAAATAATTTACTCCTTCACTCCCAAACAAATTGTTATGATATTCAAAGCCAGTGTTCATCAGCATTTGCATGATTCAATAACTTTTGAATTTCTATGATTTTTTCACAGGACTGTCGGGTATTTTTTTTTCTGCTATATAAGGTATGAAAAAAATCAATCTTGCAGTGGAAAACATGATTACCTGTGTGACTTTGAGCCAATCAGTTAACCTCTCTGATTCTCCGGATCCTCATCTGTAAGATTCTAGAGTTGGTTTAGATGACTTCTAAGGTCCTTTCCATGCTAATAGGCTCCTTTCATTGAATCCTAGCAACAAAACACATACATAATCAACATGTTCAAGGTTTTCTGGTATGGCTCACGTTTGCAAAATATTCAGGAAATACACTAATCGTGAAGAACGTAGCATCCTATACATTTAACTACCCAGTAACTTGTACTTCCTCTTTGTAAGCAAATTACCTTGTATTATCCTTGTAAATGAGCCAAAAATTATCTGTGAGGATATTTCTTTCTACATATGAAGAGTATTTACATTTAATCTTTTCATAAAGAAAAATTATGTCTCTTCATTTGCACCAAGAGAGAACAGAAGTCATTTTATCTTTTAAAAGAATAAATTATTTTATTTCATGGTAAGACCAGAACATATATTTATGTGATCATAAACTTAGAGGCAGAAAGGTCCATAGAGGTAACATAGTTCAACCCCTTCATTTTACAGACAAGAAAACTGAGATTCCAAATGTTGATTATTGCCCAATGGCATGCTGGTTGTAAGTAACAAAGCCAAGATTTGAACCCAGGTCCTCTGATGTTGTTTAAATCAAAACTCAAATTTAACATTAATGAATTAATAAACAACAAATTGGGAATTTTAAAGGGTTTTTTGTGGCAATCTTAGCTATCCATTGACACTATTGGAGATAGGTAATAAGTTTGGACTTCCTTATGCTAAATTTTTATTATGCCAGTTAACTCTTTGTGACTCTTAGGTATAATTTTATTTTCAGAAATGTAACTACAAATTTCTGTCTGGGTAAAGTACCACACACTTTTAGGGCCACAATTTTAAAGCATGCCCTTTTTTGTGGTGGTAGAGAAAGGCCATACACTCTGGAAGGAGAACCAACTAGAGGAACTTCTGGAGAGGCTGCCAGTTAGGTGGGGGCTGGGCAGCTTGAGGAAGGAGCTCACCCCAGTTCACCATCTGGTCACTTTTTATTTTAATTAAGTATCATAGCTAATTAGTTGCTAAACTCTGTTGTATCTACCTGCTGAAGGACAGAAGTACAGGCAGTATGCTCCAAATTAGGTATCCTGAGTCAAAAGCCCCATCTCTCCTTCTTATTTATGTTTCTGGTTATTTTTATCAAGGCTTTAAGATTTAAATTTCTTCAATACCTTCTTAGAGAGGCAGCAGGGTATCACAGATAGGGCAAGCCTTGAAGTTGGGAAGAACTGGGCCCAAGTTTGACTTCTGGGATTGTAAAACAATGCGCAGGCTACTTAGCCTCTCAGTGCTCCAGGCACTAACTCTAACCCTATAACCTAGAAATTGCTGATATATACCCGTGGAAAGAAGTTCCACAACAAAGAATTCCCCATACTGACAAAATCACAGGATGTATGGGGTGAGGGGAGAAGTATTCTTGTGAACATTCATTTCTTCCAAATTCATATTACAGCGACCATCTATTTCTTTACCTGTTTTACCCTTATTTTTTAAACATAAAAATCTATTTGTCATAAGATCATAGACCTAAGGATGGAAGGAACCAGTTCTCGTTCAGCCTGCCCCTCCTCCATTTTACAGATAAGAAAACCTAGGAACTCAGTGAAATTGTGCACAAGGTCACAAAAGTTACCGAGTCAGAGAAAGGATTTGAACTCAAATCCTTCAAGCTTCATAGAAGACACTCCATCTCCTGATTTCATTTGACTTCTCTGGCTCCCAATCCTACTTAATGATAGTACCTTCTCTCTGTTGATAATCTCTCACTTGTCCTGTGTATAGCTTGTTTGTATGTTGTCTCCCTCATTAAAATTTGAGCATCTTTAGAGCAGGGACTGCCTTTTGCCAGTACTTAGCACAGTACCTCAAACATAGTAAGCACTTTATTGACTGACTGATAAGAAAGCCAATGAGTGTTATTTCTACTGTTCCACAGATTCTGCTTTCTTTTTTTCTGAACAGCAAATAAAATGCTTCTAGGCTATATCATTATAACCATCTTTTTCCATTTTCTGAATATTCTGAAAGGCTCTAAAAACTCATGAGTTCAAGGCCCAGAACACATAAGTTTGTACTGAACACATAAAAATCATAGCTTCATAATTGAAAGCAATTAAAAGGGCCAGAGAGAAAAAAAAACACTCATGATTTGAGCACAGCCCACATAGGAATCCATTTAAATTTCTTTCAGTGGTTTTCAATGTATGCAACAAATCACTCCTATTTGTGAAGATAAAGGGGGTACTGTGAAAATGAAAGTTTAAAAAGATATTTATAAAGTTTGTGGAAGTATAAAGATGACTAATACATTTTAAAAGAAAATTGTATTAATGAAAGGAAATTTTTATGAACATTTATGAATTTTTCATGAAAATCATGAATTTAAAAACTATACTAATACATTTCATGCATAAATCCTAGAATCCACACTCTAAAAAAGGGGAGACTCGTTTTAGTAGAAATACGACTTTAAAAATAATAAAGACACATTTAGTATGGAATGAATTGTTGAGGGTTGAAAGGTTCCTGACTTTTGGCTGAAGTATTGTAGTTATTTATTAGTTTATTGAGAAATTTCTATTTTAACAACAGCCCATCACTGAAACTCTGTAAGTGTACTAGAGTGCCTGATTTTTTTCCACTATAGCTTTTATAGTGATACATAGTTTTAAGTATATGTATGTGTATACTTAGACATATATTGTAATTATAATTGGCACTTGCATATTTGCTTTAATAATAAGCTGGAGTCAAAATAGGTTCAAAACAATCTATAAGGTATGATCCTACCAATAAAACACATTTAAGAAATAAGAGAATAATAGCAAAGTATTTGGGTATTTCATTCAATTTTATACCCAAATGAGAATTTTAACTGTTATTTTAACTCCAGCCCAAATTCAAGAATCTTTCAGGATAGGTCTGAATGGGAAAAATGAAGAATCTGTTCAAACTGGACAGATATTGTTAATGTAGGCAGTCAACATTGTTAATTCTGGGTGTGTGTGTGTGTGTGTGATACTTCTGACAAGGTTTTGTTTGGTTTGTTTTTTTTAAGCTCGATTTATGTATTCACTTCTTCTCCTTTCCTGTGTAAGCTCACCTAAAAAAAATCTATAAAACCTTTATAATAATGTAGCTTAAAATTTAACATATGTATTCTTACCCTAAGAAAGTCTGAAACTTATAGAAAAGATAAACTGCATTATAAAAGGATTTGTCACTTGACAAAAGGATTCAATTCAGGCTTCCCTTAAGTGGTAAGCTCTCTTAATGCACTAAAAGTAACCTGATTTTCAAAATTTTGATTTATACACTTTTCAGAAACACATTTATTGCAGAGGAAATATGCAGTTATTTTGAGTACTTGAAGACATTTTTCTATATGCAAAATGTAGTTATAAAATTTTCTGCTGAATATTGATTAAAATTTATCCAAATATCTTTTCCATTATTATCTTGATTTTCCCCCTTGAATTATCCTAATAAATGTATCATATCTACATTTCATTTTACCTGTGAGCACATAGTATATAAGCCAGAAAAAAATATCAGGTCAATTTCTCACTATACCAGTCCAAAATACATTTCCTACCTTCTTCTACATAAGACCATACAAATAAAGGTCTTATGAAGAAGGCCCATAAGAAAAAAAGAATAAAAATACAGCATTTGACCAAGGAAAAATGTTGGGACCTTTTCACTTCTTAACAGAAAATATTTTAATTTCTCACTTATTCTCACAGTGAATATCACAAATTTAAAATTGGGGCCTAGTCTGTTTATAGAAAAGAAAACAATAAATTTTAGATTATTTATCTCTTCCATTAGCTCATATTTATTTATTGTCACAAATTTCTACAATATAGTCTTTTTTGATTCATAGAATTTTATATGGGGACCTTCATTTCTTGAAATGTGGTTATTATCAGTAAAAGATAAAGCTTGTAACTTGTAATCACATTTTGATATGTGCCAGAATACAACTTAACCTAAAGAACCAAAATATTTGTTAAGAAGATCTGTGCTATCAAGTGGTAATAATAAATATCTTAAAACAACCTCAACATACTATAATGATCCTAAAGATTTAAAATTTGAAAATTAATGAAAATCACAATACTATGTTTTTCTTTGAAGAAGATGTAGTTTGCTTTATTATATGCAAATTGAGTTTGGGAAAAAATTTCCTTTTATGAAATAGTTGTTCAATATCATATATTCTATATATGCATATATGTGAACAGATACATATAGATATACACAAAATTTTTGTAGGCACAGTATTTTTGCTATTAACTCACAGACTGAGTAGTCATATATACCAGGGCCAAAATGACTAACTATACTAAGCCCATATGTTCAAAACCAACTTAGTACATATGTCTTAATACTGTTTGTGTTTTACCAAATAGATGTGTATTTAAAAAGAAAGCTCTTTCAGCACTAATGAAGATTATGCAAAAAAGATAGAAATTCCATTTTGTATTAAACTGTAGTTTATTATATCATCTCTCATAGTTTTCTAATACAGCACTGAAACTTTATGTTAAGTAGGAATATCTTATTTAATTTCAACTTTTCTTATTACAAGACTAACCATTTTGTTTTAACAAAGTTTATAATAAAAATCACAGAATAAAATATCGATTGCATATTCTCCTAATTATGGCAATCTTTTTATCTTCATTTTGTATTACTTTTTATTAATGTAGTTGCTGCTACAACTAACTTAACTTTGGCTCTGTTCCATCACTCCTGTTTGATGTCCTACATATCAGGGTTTGTTGTTGTGTGTTTTTTAATATATATGCATGTATGTATGTATGTATGTGTATGTGTATATGCATAAATACAATATCTAAATGATCCCACTCTTGCCATTTCTCCCTTACATCCCTTCTTAGTTTTGTTGTGTTTTGTTTTTCTCCTAACTAAAAGATAGATACTAAACCCATCACTCTCAAAGAGAATTTTGAATATGCTACAGGTTGGAGTCAATGACTACTTCATCAAGTTTTGCCTTATAGACAACCTTAAGTCTTGGTTCTTATGGATATTCTATCATTTATAAAATCTTCTCTGGTAGATGGTGGGTGGGTATTAGAGCATAGCCACTGCATTATTTCTGTGTTGCTATTATACTGTTAGAATTAAAATTCCGAGAAAAGTGAATGATAAAGGTAATAACATATCCTATCAGATTCAATTCAATGAAAGGAAATCTCTATGTTTATAATGCTTGGGAACTCAACACATTCCCAAATGGTAGGGAAAAATGTATTTATGTGTGCCTACACACATTTATGTATAATGCATAGATAAACCTACTTGGTAATAGTGCTGTCATTAAATAGAGGAGCACTTTGTTCTGTGCTTATAATGAATGTCTAGAATTAGAGTTCTCTGCTTTAAGAAATTATTTTTTGCTGTTTTCAGCTGCAATGACATTTTCATCCACACAGTTGGAAAATTTAATTAAAAAGTACATTTTAAAATGGATTATATTCATTTAATAACATCCAGGTTATGCTGTTTCAACCCATTTATTGACGGTGATTACTTTACAATGATACTTTTATTCATTTATAATTATTACTTATTTTACTTGACATAAAAGGTAGTTATGGAATTAAATATGTTCCTCCAGAATTTAATCCCTTTTCATCATCTGGGATAATGATAGTATGATTTGACAATGAATTCATTAATTAACTGCTTAGTGTTTAAAAGTATCAATTCATTAAAAAAAAAAAAACTTCTAAATGAAAATTCTGGCTACCAGAAATTATTCTCTTGCCATAATATATTAAGACATTTTCTGAAATATTTCCACAATTTATGCTAACTACACATTGACAGGCATCAGAGTCACTATTTTTTGGGTTTTTTTTTGTTGTTGTTGTTGTTGTTGTTTTGCAACAATAGGTTAATAGTTTGGGGTAATAGCTTCAGTTTTAAAAGTTCTCATAAACTAAAAGTGCTACATCCACACAAATTATAAGTAGCAAGAAATAAGGTTTCTTTTTGGAAGGTAAGGCAGATAAGGTTACTGATAATTTACAAAACTGCAGGTTGGTAAATATTGTTACAACAAATATCCAACAAATTAAATTAGTCTATCATTTTTAAAGTGCAAAATGAAGAAAAGCACACTTTGGTGTCTCATATTTGGGGAAGCGTTGCTATTATTTAGCTAAAGTTTTATTGTAGATTTAGAAAAAATGCTTTAGATTTGAAAAAATAAAGAGTTTGGGCTATAAGATCAGTAAAATTCTTTCCAATTTCTGATTCTAATAGGAATCCGTCGATATTCACATATGTATTTATATATGTACATTTCAGCAAAAGCTCATAAATTGTTTCAAATGAAACACACACAAACTTTTTTGAGAGAAATGTTCTTCCTATCCCACCTTTCAGAAATGAAAGAGTAGATGGCCCAGTGTTTTACTGATTATGCAGGTCCCTTACAATATAGGACATCACAGTCATCTCCATGGCAACAGCTGGTGCCGATTTAAAAGGCTAGTAGATCCCCAAACAGAAAAGTTTAAGAATACTGAGCACAATTAACTCATTTTCTAAAATGCATAGCCCACAAGATAACAAAATTCTCTGAAGGATGTGAAAAGGTTTAGCCATTCACCAAACTTGATATTAAGTTTGACAATACTGCTCAAATTGGACAGTTATACTAGGGAAGTGGCTAAACAAGAGATCTTTCCAATTCCTTCAGAGCTATTCTTTCTGGTGTGAAACAGATAAACGAAAGGGGAAAGACATTGCATTTTAAACCAACCATTTAGCCTTTTCTTTTTTCTTATTTTGGGAGGGAGGTGAAAGAGGGTGTGTGAGAGAAAGAAGCATTTTCTCCTTTCCTTCCCTCCAAGCCCTAATCTTCCTTTCCGGTCCGAATTGAATATTTGGTGCATCTTTTAAGGGCTAAAGGTGCCTGAGGGTGATGACATCTAATGTTTACAAGTAACCTGGATTAAAACAAAGAGTGGGGGTAGGGAAGAAGAGCAGAGCTGAAACTTCGGCTGAAGGGGGAAAGTAAGAAAATTTTTCAACTAGTCTAAAATTCTACCCTCTCTAGCATTGTTTAATCAGAAATTACCTAATCACTACTGAGTTGAATTTAGCACATTAGAGCTTGCAAGGTTCGTATAAAGCTACACAATAAACCTAATTCTTGCTTTTCTCACCCCCTTCCAAAATCTTTGTTTTCCTACTGCCTATCCCCCAAATCAGCATCAAGCTGGTTACCACCCCAGGTTCTGTGTTACAAACATAAAACATAAAAATGACATGTTTCCCCCTAACAGTAGTAAAGAGAAATAAAATCTATTGGGTTTTTGTTTTAACTGCCCTTATTTCCCCCCAGCCCCCAGCCCTTTGTGTGTAATGAGTCTTTTTAAACAACCCAGAAACCGAAAGCACAAGAAGAAACTGTAATTTTTTTAAAAAGTACACTTACCATGGCAACCTCATAGTGCTTTGTCATGCTTTTTAGACTAATTTTTCAAAACTGCTTTGCAGGGCGCAGAACTGAGGAAGCCTGGGCTAAAGAATCTCTAATAATCACAAAAAAAGGAGAAAACGTTAACCAATCAGAAATACATTTAAATTAACAATCAAACAGGACTCAGACCCAACAAGATTGGGGGGGGGGTTTAAGGCGGGGGGAGTTTAAGGCGGGGGGGGAGAGACTTGGTGTGCAGTGGGGAGGAAGAGAACGAGGAAGGAAGGAGGAGAAAGGAGAGGGAGAGTCAAGAGGGATCCACCCAAACAAAACAAAAAGGTAAAAGGGCTGAGGGGTTGGTTGATTGGATGGGTGGAGAGGAAATTGATCTGTGCTGTAGTTTGACTAGAGGAAATGACTTGCTTACCACCACCACCACCACCGTGATAACCCATGAGAAAAGCCCCATCTAAGTTCACTAGCCCTGCCTCAAATTTTCCAGTGATTGATGATTTCGTTTCAGTAAAATACTTCCAAAGGCACACAATCCTCTTGGAGTCATGGCTGTAAGCTTGCTGGTTCTTGCGTCTCGCAGCTGCTAATATCGGTGCCTTCTCTTTCCTCTCTTTTCGTGCAGCACAATAGCTGGAGCTGGGTGCACCTCATTAAGCCAGCCAGAGAGACCGGGAAGCAGGGCCCGTGTGCCCTTCTGTAACAGTTGTACGATGGATGCAATCAAAGGGTGTTTATGTGTGTGTAAATTTTGTTAATGATAGTATATATAATTGTTTCTACCTACCAGCAGAAGAAATCCCTTTGCCCTCCCCCCCCAAAGTCATTCAGTGTCTTTTCTCTTTCTCTCTAACCCCCTCCTCCTTTTCTTACACATACACCCCCCCTTTCCCTCCTGCCCCCAATCACATTCCCTGAAGTAATAAAGCGTTCAGAGTCTGGAAACAAGCGGGACGTTTCATACTGAGCTGATTATTTACAGTGAATTAATCCGAAAGACGGAGGAGTTAAAGGAGCCGAAAAGGGATGGGGGAGAAAGACTAGGAATGGGGGGAGGGGGGAGGGAAACCAGGAGAAATGAGGGAAGTGGCAAAATAATTTTAAGCTGTATGTAAACATGCACCATCAAATAAACATGGCATTGTCATGAAAAGAGAGCAGCTGTTCGCAGTGTGCGTGCGTCTATGCTCCCCTATTAATATTCTTTGAAGCGGACACGTGTGTGTGTGTGTGTGTGTGTGTGTGTGTGTGTGTGCGTGCGTGTGTGTGTGTGTGTGTGCGCGCGCGCGCGCGCATCTGTCTGATTCAGTGGCAGAGGGGCGGCAGGCCGGGGAGGGGTTAGTTCCTGGAGCATCATCCTAGTGCCCCCCCCCCTGTCTCCTCGAAATTGACACCCTTAGCTTCCCATTGTAACGCAGCTTCTGGGTAGACTCTCTAGGGGCTCCCGGGAGCGCGCAGGAGAGAGGGAGCCCCAGGGTTAGAAAAGAGCTATGATTAAACCAGTATCCAAGAGATGGGATTAGTTCGCAGTTGCTCCCCTCCTCTCCCCTTTGCATCTACAACTTTGCTTAAGGCTTCCACTAGACACTTTCTTCCTACAGTTTCTGGATTCCTCAGGCCCCGGGCTAGTACTTCCACATGCCCCCAGAACCACCCTTAAACTTCCGAGTCCGCTCTCCTTGGGTAAGTCCGTGCAGAAGCTGCTGCCTCCTGCCTGCAGAGAGCGCGGGTTGCACAGGTGCGGGTATCTGGAGCTCCTTTCTGGTGAATGGGACCGACCTTGCCCTGGGACCCCCCAGTCCCAGGTCTCACTCACTCAGCCCCTCTCTTGGCCTCTTCTTCCTCCTCTCTCCACTTCGTTCCGAACTCCCTGCCTTTATATATAAAGAGAGGGGGAGGGAAAAACCAAACCTCTGTTACCCCAAACCCACCTTTTGATAGAAAGGAGAAATCCCTTCTCTGCCACTTTGCTTCTAGGTCCCTTGCCCCTTCTCAACAGATGAAAACATCCGCTGATATTTTTTTTCTTTTCAATTTTGATAATAGCACTAAGAGCCTAGTTCACAGGAACCCATTATTCAATTTAAGGAAAGCTTTGTAGGGTACTTTACCTTCCTGTGTAATTCCTTTTCAATTTATTATGTTACATTGTAAACCAGACTATGTTGCTTCAAATACCTAGTAGAACTTAAAAGAGAAATTTATTCAGAATTAAAAAGATAGTTATGTATAACGCCATTTCTCTGAAGAATTCCCTGCTCTTTAAAGCTAACATACTTTAGCAATGAACATCCTCCCGATGTCACTGCAGTTAAAATGAGTGGAGAGGTAGAGGGAAACAAATTGATAGATTCAGACAGGAAGTGATCAGTGGTCATTTAGTTGAGCCCCTTTATTTTGCAGATGAGAAAAGTGAGGTTCAGAGAGATTAAACATTTGGCCAAGATCACAAAGATAAGGATAGGATTTAAACCCAGGTCCTCTGATTCCAATGCTTTCCACTATACCCTGCTGCCAGGTCCTGATTGGTGTTTAGGTGATTAATAAAGACTTAAGTAAATTGACAAACAGCAAAAAAAAAAAAAAAGAAAGAAAGAAAAAAAGTCTTCCCTCAAGACGTTTACAGTCTTTGGGAGAGAGAGCAATTAAAAAAAAAAGTTTAACTGCTATCAACAATGAAACTACCCTCTGAAGATTAAAAGAAATGGAAAGGAAACATTTAATAAGGAAAGATTTTTACTGTGACCTGACATGACCAAAATCATGCTCCAAACTGCCTCCTAGTGACACAGGCATCTGGCACATTTTAATTAATTATTTTTCATTTTTATTTGAAGTCTGAAATTTGCAGGACTACGTAAAACTGGATCAAGAATGGTCAAGTAGGCAACCATTCACCACACAACATTCTAGAAGGCTCTAAAATATCACTATTTATAAATAATCCGAATTTTAGTTCTTTTTTAAATTACAGTAATTTCTAGATATAACCAACCCTGCTCTGGAATTGTAACAAAGAAAAGCAGTAAAGCAAAAACAATTTATATATTGTCTGAATCTAATAATGTATGCAACATTCTGCCCTTCTAGTCTTCCACCTCTCCAGTGTAAGGAGGGAGATATGTTTCATTATCTTTTCTCTAGGAACATTATTTGTTTTTCAGCTAATGAGAGTCAAGCTTCCTTTTTAGGATCTTTTAATTGTGTATATAAATGCACATAATTTAATGTCTTAAAATCATGTTCTCAATATTTTTTAATAGACAAAGTCTCTTGTGTTGAAGACTCAAAACCTCCAGTTGTACTATATACAACATACAATCTTCAAATTTTGCCTAGGGAACATAAATGAAGTTTCCTGGGTCTGTCTGAGTCTCAGCTCTAAAGTTTACTTGTGGTGTCATTTTACCAATCTGGCCTAATTTGAGAGAAGGTCCTTTTGAATTAGAAAAAAAAAAGATCTGAATTTAATACAATATCTTAACTAAACATAATTTTATTACCTCTGAGTACTTGCTGTAACCCCAGCTAATTGAATAGAATGGTGCCTAACGATCTGCAATTAGCATTTGAATTGTTTCTAGCTATATCTAAGGTTCTAACCCTATTTTGTGTCATGGACCCCTTTCTCAGAATCAAACCCATAAAATAAGATACATAGGTTAGAAAGGAAATTAGTTATATTCAAATATGTCTCAAAATATGCTTTTAAAGGCATTCACAAACCACATAAATATTGCTTCAAAAGTACATATATATATATTGGGAAAATTTGTTCTTTTGTGTATTTTAAACATTCCTTTGCAATCAATACTAATATTTTGCATTTTGAATGAAAAAACTATGTAATAAGCAAAAGTAAAGTGCTGCACTTCTCTCAAAATCTGAGTTATCAGCCAGAAGGAATGAAATTTTACTATACATTATTAATATACATTCACAAAATGTATACTTTTCAATCCCTCCATTTTAAAAAGTCCTTTATAGGGGTAGCTAGGTGGCGCAGTGGATAAAGCACTGGCCCTGGATTCAGAAAGACCTGAGTTCAAATGCAGCCTCAGACACTTGATATTTACTAGCGGTGTGACCCTGGGCAAGTCACTTAACCCTCATTGCCCCACCAAAAAAAAAAAATTATTCAGGACTTCCCAAAAGTCCTTTATAAACAGATAAAATTCCACCAGCCAAAATATTTTCACAAAAATAACAAGAATTTTTTTTTTAATGCATCATGGATAGGAGGAAGAAGTGGGGAGAATGAAAAGCCTATTTTTTCTAATTTAACTTGTCAAACATTTTTCAACACTTCTGCAAAATATGCTTTGCTCTTTTCCTCTTTTATTACTTTTCAGACCTGCAACTGCATCCTTTAAGGGAAGACAAATGAAAGAAATAGGTAGGCTAACTAATGGGATCCATGTGTTTTTTGTGACACTTCCAAAATGCAGACCCACACAAAATTCAAAATTGAATGAGGAACTTAGAGATTGGGTAATTTTCTAGCAAAGAAAAAATTAAGATGTTATTTAAAAAAAATAACTTTAAGTTGTATTCATTTAAAAAAAACTTTTTGAAATATGAGATTAATCCTGAGAAGTTAATACAGTTTGAAATTATTAAAACATATCACTTGATATAGTACCTTAGGGGAAAATTTAAGAACTTAGTTGTATGATTGGCAAGGAGCTATTACTTTAATGTAAATCAAAATAAAAAGAATGGAAGAATAATGTAAGCCTGAAAAAGAAAAAGATAAATTGTGCATGCAAATCAGTTGAAAATTATTTACTTAGAACCATTTATTCCCCAACAAATAAGTAGGCAAGTTAGGTGAAGAAACAAGTTCTCTTTAAAAAGAAAAATAATCAATAAGTAGCTTTCTTATAATAAGTCAGATTCAAGAAACTCTTATTACAGAAAACAAACCCAAAAAAGGGATATCCTTTCTGAGCTCTTTTTCCCTTTTTATTTACTTCAAATCCATCTACCTTCTCCACACTCTCTCAAAGACAAAAACAAACAAACAAAGAATAAAACAGTTCCTGCCCTCAAGGAGCCTGCATTTTATCTAGGAAAACAATAGGTACACAAGCTTTATGTAGAAAGTAGCCTTTTGAGATAAGCTTTTCAGGGAATTTTAGAATTCTCAGAAGCAGAAGTGAGGAAGGAACACATTCAAGACCTGGGGAAAGTCTGTGAAAAGGAACACATCCTGGAGGCTGTGTCACATATGTGGCATAACAAGAAGTCCGAATTTTCTGGACTAGATTGTATGAAAGGTTTAAAAAAAAAAAAAGCTGGGAAAGTAGATTGGAACCAGGTTGCTAAGGGCGCAAAATGCCAAATATGAATTTGTTTGTTTGTTTTTCCTAGAGGTAATAGGGAGTCACTGAAGTTTATTAAGTCAGATGATAAGACTTCTGCCTTAAGAAATCTAAAAAATACTTTGGCAGCTATGTGGAAGATGGATTGAGAAGAGAGGAGGAGGAAGCCAGTTAGACTGGGAGACCAATTAGGTGAAAGATGATAAGGGCCCGACCTAGGGGCTGGAAAGAGGTGGTCCTTCCAGCCAAGGCCAACCTATTTACTTGATCCTATATTTTCTGAAAATTACTCTTTGAAACATTCCATCTCTCTCATCTTCTGATCATCAACCTTTTGTAGTGTTTGTTTTAAATTATTTAGCTTCTTCTCTTCGAACATGTCCAAAGTCTCACCTCATCCCAAGACTTTGCTCCCTATTTCCCTTTCACAGACAGATTCTTAGAGGAGAAAAAGGGTCAGCTCCTATGTTCCTTGTTGCTTCCATTTCCCCTCTTCCTACTCAACTTCTCTACCTATTCTATTGTCTTTTAACCTTATCATTCAACTAAAAGGGCTCTCTCCAAGTTTCTAGTAACTTATTGGGGTTTTTTTATTGTTTTCTTTTTTGTTGTTGTTTGTTTTTGATGGGGGCAATGAGGGTTAAGTGACTTGCCCAGGGTCACACAGCTAGTAAGTATCAAGTGTCTGAGGATGAATTTGAACTCAGGTCCTCCTGAATCCAGGGCCGGTGCTTTATCCACTGTGCTACCTAGCTGCTCCCTTGAGTAACTTCTTAATTGTTCAACTTTATGTCCTATTCTCAGTCCTTGAACCCAGTGCAAAATTTGACACTATTTCTAGATAGTCTCTACTTCCTGGGGTTCCCAAGAGATTGTTCCCTCTTGGTTTTCTTCCTACCTTTCGGACCACTTCTCAGTCTCTTGTTATATCATCACTCATGGCCCTCCCTCTAACAATAGATATTCCTTAATACTTTTCTGGGCTCTCTTTATATCCTCTCATTTGGTGAACTTAGTTTTTGTGGGTTCGGTGATCATCTCTTTACAGGGATGCCTCTTTTGAGGTAACTAGGTGGCCCAGTGGATGAGCCTAGAGTTTGAAACACCTGAGTTCAAATATTACCTCAAATACTTACTAGCTGTGTGACCCTGACCAAGTCACTTAAACTCCATTTGCCTCAGGTTCCTCATCTGTAAAATAAGGATAATAATAGCACTTACCTTCTAGGGTTGTTGTGAGGATCAAATGAGAATTAATTTATAAAGCACTTTGCAGACCTGAAAGTGTTCTATAAATGTTGGTTGCTGTTGTTGTTGCTGTTATTGTTATTTTGTTATTATAACAACAGTGTTTTTAAAAAGAGGAAAAAAATCACTTCAGCAAAACTAAGCAGTCCCTCAAACAGATCCAACAGAAGGCACAAACTCATTGATACCCACCTCAGTATGAAAGGAGGGAGGTTTATTGTCTTAACTTTTCTCTGAGGTTGAACTTGGTAATAGGGAAACCTAAGGTCTTTGTTGTAGTGTAAAAATTAAGAATTATTGTTTTAACAGTATTCTTAGTCTGGAATTCTTAATCTCTTGTGTCTTTCTTAAATTTAGGACCTAATCAAAACTTATCCCCTCCTAGAAGGCAAAATCAGTGTTTGCATAAATAGAAGGAATGTCCTGTTGTTAACAAAACCAAGAGACAAGTGTGCCTTCAATATATCATGGACCAAATAAAGAGAGTTTCCCTTTTATTTAAGAGAGAAAGAGTCCTTGATTTTCCAGGAAGACAGATCTTCTCCAAAGATTTGTGCCAACATTAACATTGACTTTTTTGTTCAATAAGTTTATATCTCTAATGAAAACTATATGCTTTTGTTCTTTTGTTGCTATAGATGTTATTTTTCTTTTCACAATAACTATAAAATGAGAGTTGGAAATTGTTTGGGGGGAGAAGGATTTTTTCCTTAGTAGCAGGAGTAACTCTATCAAATATCTCTCTCTCTAAGCAGGATGCTTGTATATCAGTGTATTTGTGGAAAATTTGGTTAAAATGGATTGGAATAGAGTGTTTTTCTTTCATGATAATTATAACTACATAGCATTAAGTTTCATTTTATTGATATTTCCCCTTACATACAACAATGTATTTCTTTCTGAATATTGTTTTCCTTATTCTGCTTAATTCACTGTGTCAGTTTACATGTTTCCCAAGCTTCTTTAAGTTCAAATTCATTGATCTTGTAGCATAGTAATATTCAATTACATTCATGTATCACAATTTTAGTTATCCCCTAATTAATAGGCATCATTGATTCTTTGATACAAGAATATAACACATATATAAAGAAAGAAAGAGACAGAGACAGGGAGGAAATTTCTATCTTTATCCTCTTTAACTTAAAGTTTGTTGTTTCTGTTGGTGGTTACAGAATTTAAAATAAAAATTGCTAAGAACCCTACCCCCCCCACCTCAAACATTAATCTGCAAAATGTTTGTTACCCTAAACTGTTTTCCTAGACTGTCTCACTTGAATCTGTGCAATGGTGACAATTCAGTCAATGGAATAGTAATAGCCAGTAGTAAGGCCTTTCAATTACTTAGGCCATTTACTAGTTGCTAGGGACTTCAACAATACAATTGTTTAGCTTGCAAAAAATTAGGGTGAGGGGAAAATAAATTAATAAGTTGGAGAGCATCCAGGGGAGGGTCTGTGTCCAGAATGATAAAAAGACCTTCAATTCACAGCATAGGAATGGGGTTGCTTAGCTTGTAAAGAAGACCTCAAAAGGAAGACATGATAGTATTGGAAAAGCTGTCTTGTAGAAAATAAATGAGACTTGTAATTTTTGGCCCCAGAAAGCAAAAGCAGAATTGCCAGTTCTGATGATGAGTGATCAATCCTCATTCTCCTTGCTTTATTTTTCTTTTCTTTTTTAAAATTTAGTATTATATTTTCCCCAATTACACATGAAAACAATTTTAACATCTGTTTTTAAAACTTTGAGTTCTAAATTCTCTCTCACTCTCCCCCCATTTTGAGAAGGCAAACAATTCAATACAGGTAGTATGTGTAGTCATGGGAAAAAATACCTCAAGGAAAATAAAATTTTAAAATTATGCTTCAATCTGTATTCAGACATTAACATTTTTTCTCTGGGGACAGAAAGCATTTTTCATCATAAATCCTTCAGAGTTGTCTTAGATCATTGTGTTGCTGAGAATAGCTAAGTTGTTCACAGTTCATCATCTTACAATACTGCTTTTACTTTATACACAGTACATTTTACTTTGCATCATCTCATGTAAGTCTTTCCAGGTTTATCTGAGAGCACCCTGCTCATCATTTCCTATACCACAGTACTATTCCATCATAATCACATGCAACAGTTTGTTCCACCATTACCCAATTGATGGGCATCCCCTAATTTCCATTTAATTCTCACCAAAAAAGAGCTGCTATAAATATTTTCGTACATGAAGATCCTTTTACTTTCTCTTTTTTTTATCTCTTTTTGGATACAGACCTAGTATTGGTATTGCTAGGTCAGTGGTTTTATAGCCCTTTGGCCATAGTTCCAAATTGCTCTACAGAATGGTTGAATCAGTTCACAACTCTACCAACAGTGCATTAATGTCTCATTTTTCCCACATCCCCTCCAACATTTGTCATTTTCCTCTTCTGTTCTATTAGCCAACCTGATAGGTATGAGCTAGTACCCCAGAATTGTTTTCATTAGCATCTTTCCAATTAGTAGTGAGTTGTGTGGGGACCAATTTTTAATTGGGGAGTGCTAGCTAAGCGGCTCGCCACAATATTGGGGCAAGGAAGGAAACCGGCAGCCTCCCTCAAAACAGAACAAGATTTATTTTAACAAGAACGAACTTTTAAAAAAAGCACAAACAGGATGAGTAGGATCAAGGGAAAGGAAATAAAAATGGGGAAAGGGAAATTATAATACCTGAAAAATACCACCGACCAGGAATCAGCTGAAAATACACAACAGAACGCCTGTTGCTCTCCAGCTTCTACCTAGAATGCCCAATTCTCCTCCCCCAAACCTAGAAACACCCCCACACAGTCCCAGCCAATGGGATGGCCGCTCTGACAGTCACATGACTACCCTCACTAGGCTTCCAATCATTATAATTTTGCCAGGCCCATGTAGGCATCGGCAAGTGGTGATGACATGAGGTGCCAGAGCCCTGGCAATGGCTACAACCGGTGGGTGGAGCACCGCGGGGCCTGTGGAGCCCCAGGCCAGTGTGCGCTGAGACATAAAAACCTCAAATAACAATTAATTCCTTACATTCCCCCCTTTGTTTCGTCAAGAAGCACGGGGTGTTTCCTTGATGGAACAATAAACAATAAATAAATTTTTAAAAATAACAGATTATCATAACCAATGCTAACAAACAATATACTAATAACACTGTAGGAAAGGGAAAATACTTATTACAGATGATGTATATAGTAACAGAAGGAAAAACAAAAATGTCCATTTAAAGTACTTAAAATCTTGTCTTCGAAGGAGGGTTGAGATGTCATCAGGGGAACTGGACTCTGGTCTGGATTCTGGCTGTCTCTGGATTCTGGTTGTCTCTGGAACTGCTGGATTTTCATTAATCTTTAGCATAGCATTGTCCAAAAATGTTCAAATTAAACAATGAAAGTTCTTCAAAATATACAAAACAAGTTTAAACTTGATATATATATACAGCATATTGGAGTCCCCCCTTTGGAGGATACTCATATCCATACGCAATACAAAATTGAGACAGTTATGACATTACTAGCACTTTTTACCACTATATGTCTGGATCAAGGCCAAATTTAGTTATGTGTCCATGATGACACCTGAAAATGTTATGGAAAGGTTACCATACCACATCTCGTGGTGCATAGACGTCTAATAATTGTGCTAGGCCTCACGTGGATTGATTCTGACCATGCCACCAGATTGAGTGAAGAAGCCAAGTTAAGTTAAACCAGGTGCATGCATTAGGGCTAACATGACACCAGAACATTTTTGGAGTGAGAGAGGAAGAAACTGAACTATGTCCAGCAATTGTGCTCTACATAGCTGCTCTCATAAGCAAACTATGGACTTCTTGAATGTATTTGGCTGTTCTCTAGCCTCTATCAGGGTATCTTACATGTACCTGTCTCTCCTCCTGTTGTACAAATATTCTCTCCAGGGCCTACAATGTGGAGTTGAACCATCTCCATTAAGCTCATTGTAAGAGCAATTGTCTCTGAAATGGTAAGTTTCCATAAATCATAAATCTTGTATTAATTTCACCAAAGACAATTTGGTGGTAAAAATGCATGCTACACTGCATAACTTAGGATATACTTGAAATATATATATAATCCCAAACCATACCCAGAGTATACATAGTCACAATGACATACAAATGATAAATGAATGTAAATGGCTGATATTATTAAACATTATTACAGAATCTTCATTAAGCAAGTAAACCACATCATCTTGCCCATGAATTCTCTATCTAGTACAATGACAATAACAGATACTTGAAATGATAAACAATTTATCAAAAGGAAATAAAACATCAGTGAGACTCAATATGTTCATTAATTGCCTTATAAATTAAGCAATAAGGTTCAATAACCCTTTCTAGAAGACAGAGTTAGAACATTTTTTTTCAATATGGCTATAGATAGCTTTGCTTACTTCATGTGAAGACTGTTCATATCTTTTGATCATTTATCAATCGGGGAATGTATAAGAAATGAGGCTCTTATCAGAGAAACTTGCTACAAATTTTTTTTTACCGTTACTATTGCTAAATATATTTCCCTCCATCCTATTCCCTTCCCCCATTTATTCTATTCTCTCTCCCCTTTCAACCTGCCCTTCCTCAAAAGAGTTTTTCTTCTGACTACCCCTCCCAATCTGTCCTCCCTGCAATCATGCTCCCTACCCCCTCTTATCCCCTTCTCTTCTTACTTTCCTTAAGGGTAAGATAGATTTCTATGCCCAACTGAGTGTGTATGTTATTACCTCCTTGAGCCAATTCTCATGAGAATAAGGTTCATTCAATTCCCCATAGCTCCCCCATCTTCCTTTCCACTGTATAGGCTTTTCTTGCTTCTTTTATGTGAGATAATTTACCCTAGTCCATCTCTCCCTTTCCCTTTCTCCCAGTGCATTCTTCTCTCACCCCCTTAATTATTTTTTTTTAGATATCATCCCTTCATATTCAACTCATACCTGTGTCCTCTGTCTATCTATACTCTTTCCAACTGCCCTAATAATGAAAAGGTTTTTAGGACTTATAAATATCATCTTCCCATGTAGGAATATAAATAGTTTAACCTTTTAAAAATCCCTTATGATTTCCTTTTCTTATTTATCTTTTTATGCTTTTCTTGAGGATTCATATTTGAAAGTCAAATTTTCTATTCTACTTTGGTCTTTTCATCAACAATGCCTGAAAGTCCTCTTTTTAATTGAACAACCTTTTTTCTTTCTTTTCTTTTCTCTCTCTCTCTCTCTCTCTCTCTCTCTCTCTCTCTCTCTCTCTCTCTCTCTCTCTTTTGCTTAAGGATTATACTCAGTTTTGCTGGAAAGGTGATTCTCAGTTGTAATTCCAGCTCCTTTTCCTTCTTGAATATTATATTCCAATTCCTCCAATCCTTTTATGTAGAAGCTGCTAAATCTTGTGTGATCCTGACTGTGGCTCCACAGTACTTGAATTGTTTCTTTCTGGCTGCTTGAAGTATTTTCTCCTTGACTTGGGAGCTCTGGAATTTGGATATAATATTCCTAGGAATTTTCTTTTTAGGATCTCTTTCTGGAGGTGAGCAGTGGATTCTTTCAGTTTCTATTCTACCCTCTGATTCTAGAATGTCAGGGCAGTTTTCCTTGAAAATTTCTTGAAAGATTTTATCTAGGCTCTTTTTAAAAAAAAATACGGTTTTCATGTAGTCCAGTAATTTTGAAATTATCTCTCCTGGATGTATTTTCCAGGTCAGTTGTTTTTCCAATGAGAGATTTCACATTGTCTTCTACTTTTTCATTACTTTGGTTTTGTTTTATTGTTTCTTGATTTCTCACAGTCATTAGCTTAATTTGTTCAGTTCTAATTTTTAAGCAGTTCTACTTTTTAAGGAGTATTTTTTCTTTCATTGAATTTTTTTGACTCTTTTATCATTTGACTAATCCTGCTTTTCAAGGCATTCTTCTCCTCCTAGCTTTTTGTACCTCTTTTACCATTTGGTCTAGTCTGTTTTTTCTGTCTTCTTTTTCCTCTCCCTCTCTTACTTTATTTATTTATTTTTGCATCCAATCCAATAAACATTTCATAAGTGCCTATTCTATGCCAGGCACTGGGCTAAGCACAGGGCATACAATTTTTCCCCATTAAATTTTATTTTCCCAAATTACATGTAAATGCAAATTTTGACAACAATTTTTTTTAAACTTTGTGTTCCAAATTCTCTTCCTCCCTCCCCCCACCCCCCAAAACTCAAGCAAGTCAATATAAACTATACATAAGCAGTCATGCAAAACATTTCCTCATTAGCCAGGTTGTGAAAGAAAACAGACAAAAACAAAACTTCAGATAAAGGAACTAACAACAACAACCAAAATTATGCTTCAATCTTTATTCAGACACCATCAGTTCACTCTCTGTAGATGGACTACATTTTTCATAGGACCTTCTGAATTGTCTTGAATCATTGCATTGCTGAAAATAAGCAAGTCATTCATAGCAGATCATCTTACAGTACTGCTGTTATTTTGTATACAGTACATTTCACATTGCATCTGTTCATGTTGGTCTTTCCGCATTTTTCTGATAGCATCCTGCTCATCATTTTTAAAATAATAAACTACATTTATATAGCACTTTAAAGAGAGATTTCCTTGCAATAAACCCATGAGGTTGATTCTTGCAACAACAGTAACAGATAACATTTATATAGTACCTTATACATGACAAAGAATTTTCTTCACAAGAACCCAGCAAAGTACCATATGTTTTATCATCATCAATCAATTCTCATCATCCTCAATCCATCCTCATTATTATCAATCAACCCCCATCTTCATTCGATGATCATCAATCAAGCAATCATCATTATCACCTTACATTACTCTAGCCTCTGCTTCAAAATTTCTTTCACAGTTACTATTGTTAACTGTTTCCCTCCATCCTATTCCTTTCCACATGATTTTTACTATATTTTCTATCTTCTTTCATGCTATCCCTCCTCAAAAGGGATTTGCTTCTGACTGCCCCCTCCCCCAATCTGCCCTCCCTTCTTTTACCCCTCCCTCCTTATCCCTTTCCCCTCCTCCTTTCCTGCAGGGTTAGATAGATTACTCTACCCAATTGAATGTGTATGTTATTCCCTCCTTGAGCCAACTCTGTTGAGATTAAGGTCTTTAAGCCAATTCTGATAAGTGCTCATTCACTGCAACACTTCTCCCCCATCTCTCCCCCCCCCCACTCCATAAGTCATTTCCTGTTTGTTTCATGTTGGATTTCACCCTATTCTACCTCTCCCCTTCCCCCTCCCCCAGTGCATTCCTATCACCCCTGAATTTTACCCTAAAGATGTCATCATGGGGCATCTAGGTGACACAGTAGACAAAGCACCCACCCTGGACCCAGAAGGACCCGAGCCCAAATCTGGCCTCAGACACTCATCCACTGTAAGACCCCAGGCATGTTACCCAACTCCAACCACCCCACAAAAAAGATAAACAGAAAATAGATGCTTTATAGATATCATCCCATCATAATCAATTCCCACCTGTGCCCACTGTCTAAATTTATTTCTATCTTCTGCTGTAATACTGAGAAATTTCTTATGAGTTAGATGTATCATCTTCCCATATAGAAATGTAAGCAATTTAACCTTTTAACATCATTCTTAATTTCTTTTTTCCTGTTTACCTTTTTATGTTTCTCCAGGGTCTTGTGTTTGAAAGTCAAATTTTCCATTCAGTTCAGGTCTTTTCATCATGAATATCCAAAAGTCCTCTTTTTCATTGAAGTCCCATTTTTCCCCTGAAAGATTATATTAAGTTTTAATTCTGATATAGCTGAAAGATGCTGGGAAAGGTTCTGGGACAGAATTTTTGGTTACAGATATAAGAGGCTTAGTAATTTCACCAAAAGAAGGTATCCATTGTTTGCAATACCCAGCTGCTCCCAGAATAGCCCTTAGCTGCTTCTTAGTAGAGGGAGCAGAGAGTTGTTGAATAGTCTGGACATGCTTAGTAGAGATGGATCTTGTGCCAGCAGCCAAAACAAAACCCAAATATTCCACCTGAGGTAGACACCATTGTACCTTTGACTTAGAGATCTTGTGGCCTCTTTGGTGGAGCTCTAGTAACAAATCTAGTAACAAATGGTAGCTGTCTTCCTGGCAAATCTCAGCATTAGGTGCAGCCAGGAGTAAGTCCGGTAATGGAGGCTAAATCCTGTTGCAAAATTTGAGAGAATAATGTGGGACTGTCAACAAACCCCTGTGGGAGTCTGGTCCAAGTCCACTGTGTATTTTTCCAGGTGAAGGCAAACAAGTATTGGGAATCTTGATATACTGGTATTGAAAAGAAAGCAGAACAGAGGTACACCACTGTGAAGAATATTGCTTCACATGGGATTAAGGAAATGAAAGTAGCAGGGTTGGGCACTATTAGATATCTCAGTATAACTTAAGAGCTAATTGCTCTATCCTTTGACCCAGCAATACCACTTTTGGGTCTTTTGCCCAAAGAAATCATGGAAAGGGGAAAGGGACCCACATATACAAAAATATTTATAGCTGCTCTTTATGTGGTGGCAAGGAATTGGAAGTTGAGGGGATGCCCATCAATTGGGGAATGGCTGGACAAGTTGTGGTATATGAATACAATGGAATACTATTGTGCTGTAAGAAACGATGAGCAGGAGGAGTTCAGAGAAACCTGGAGGGTCTTGCGTGAGCTGATGATGAGTGAGATGAGCAGAACCAGAAGAACATTGTACACAGTGTCATCAACATTGAGTGTTGATCTACTGTGATGGACTATATTCTACTCACCAATGCAATGGTACAGAAGAGTTCCAGGGAACTCATGATAGAAGAGGATCTCTAAATCCAGGGGAAAAAAATAACTGTGGAGTAGATGCTGAAGGAACTATACTATTTCTTTTGGTTTTGGTGTTGATATTTTTCTATTTTGAGGTTTTTCGTCATTGCTCTGATTTTTCTCTTATAACATGACTAATGCAGAAATGTGTTTAATGTTATTGTGTGTGTGTGTGTGTGTGTGTGTGTGTGTGTATAAAACCTATATCAGATTACCTGCTGTCTAGGGGAGGGGGAGGGAGGGGAGGGAGGGGAGGGAGGGAGAAAAAATCTGAATTTGGAAAGCTTGTATAAACAAAAATTGAGAACTGTATTTACATGTAACAGGAAAAAATACTTTATTAATTAAAAAAAATAAAAAGTATAAAAAAGAGTTAATTTCTCACACATCTTGTACAAAACAATCAACAGGTTTGCCATCTGGCCCAGGCTTAGGCTTCTTAACTGGCAAAATGGGAGTATTATGGGGCAGCTAGGTGGCGCAGTGGATAGAGCACCGGCCCTGGAGTCAGGAGGACCTGAGTTCGAATCCGGCCTCAGACACTTAACACTTACTAGCTGTGTGACCTTGGGCAAGTCACTTAACCCCAATTGCCTCACTAAAAAAAAAAAAATGGGAGTATTACACAGGGAATGATGGCATGGGACAATAATACCTTGGTTTTTCAAAGCCTCAATTATAGGTGCAATTCCCTCAATGGATTCCCTAGATAAGGGATATTGTGGAATGGGTGGTGGTGAGCCACCTTTGGTCTTAATGGTAACAGGCACAGCAGATTTAACGAGACCTATATCAGAAGAGAAAGAAGCCCACAGGGACTCAGGAATATCAGAAGGGATTTCAAATGTATCCCTTGCTGTTTCCTGAGTGTCTGAGATCAAAATTGGCAGCAAGTGGACAGTGTTCTCTGACAATTCCAGGGAAATGCCACCATCTGGAGAACAAAATATGGTTGCTCTAAGTTTGCAAAGGATGCCATGACATAATAGATTTGCAAGAGAGTAGGGCATAAGTAGAAATGAATGTTCTACTGTTAATGAGCCCATTGATACCATGTGAGGGGTTAATTTTGCAACTATTTGAGTTTTCCCTGAGACCCTGACTACATTTAGAGATCCAATAGATGTACATTCAGGGTCAGGTTTGCTCACTAGGACTGATCTTGAGGCTTCTGTATCTAATAAACAATCATAATAAGTTTCCCCAACCCTAAGGGTTACATGGGATTTATTATTTTGGGGAGGTGAATGGACTGGCACAAGACAGCTAAATATCTCAGGGTCTGGAAAGGTAAAGTCTTCAGATTCTACCATCCTTTCCCCTTCCCTACACCATAAGTCCTCTGTGTCTCTCTGAAAGGATCTATTACTGTTTTGATTCTACCTCTCTGTACCTCTCTGAGAGGGTCTATAATTGTTTTGATTCTGCCCCCTGAAGGGGTTTGTAAATTCACCAGTCATCATCTGTCTAAGTTCTCTTTGCCTAGCCCTACAGTCCCGCATTATGTGTCCCTGTCTATTGCAGTGATAGCAAAATCTAGGGGGTTGATAGTGATTCTCAACTGCCTGACCTCGCTGCCTCATGGTTTCCTCTAATGGAGCTAAAATGCTCTGTCTGTTCCTTTATTCCCTCTCATTTCCTTCATAAATATATGTTGCTATTTCTTTAATTCTGTCTGTACTCAGGGCATTCGAACCTGGACGCTGCCTTTCAAAATATTTCTGTTTTTCTGGCAAGGATTAGTGAACAAAATGGTTTGATATAAAATGTGCATCTCTAGAATCTAATGGATCTATTCTAGTATATTGTTTGTCACTCTTACACAATCTATCGTAGAATCTATTAGGTCTTTCATTAGGTTCTTGAATGGTATCTAAAAACTTTTGCCAGTTATCAATAATCAGTTATCACAAGATTCCATTGCCCTTAACAATGTTTCCCTTGCTTACTGCAGCTTATCAAAATGCTCAGGGATATTGGGGGCCCAGTTAGGGTCTTCTAAAGGCTTTTCCAGATGTTTCTAAGGAGTTTGCAGCAACAATTATATCAGCTCTTTCCACTGGGGATAATATTGTTTCTATGAGATCGGTAACATCACCCCAAGCGGGCTGATATCCTCTGAAAATTGCTCTAAACTGGTTGATAACTTGTGGGATCCTCATCAAATTTAGGAATATCTCGTTTCCATGAACTCAAATCTTTGGTCACAAAGGGTGTGTATTTTCTGAGTCTTACTACAGCACCCTTTCGATCATGATGAGGATCTCTTGAAGGGGAAGAATTTTAGGCTTCTCTGTTTTTTCTAAAGGTGAATTTTCTTTTCTTTCTTTTTTTCCTTTTCTTTTCTTTTCTTTTTTTTTTTTTGTGGTTGGCATAGAGGAATTAGAGGGAGAGGTAATAGGAATTGGGTCATTTGGCATTTTAGCCTGAGAAACAGGTTTGCATTCAAACTCAGGCTTGGATTCCCCTTCTCTTATATCCCCTTGGGTCATCTCCTCACTTGCTATAGCCCAGAGATCCCAATGCATTAAATCTTTGGGGGAATTAAAATGCATTATTAATTGAAAATCTCTCAATGTTAGGGAATCAAAAGATCTGTACTCTGGCCACTGGTTCTTTAATAAGCTAAAATATTTTTCATACTACTTAAAACACAGTTTGATAAGATTTGTTTTTTTCATGCCTGGCTAAAGTGGTAGCTTATATGAATCTCATGCTCTAAGTATCATTTCTAGGGGACACCCCTGTATTATATAATAGGTTTTGGTATTTTTAGTCCCCTCATTGTAATTCAAAATATACTTTTCTAAAATACAAAAATAAATTAAATTAAAATTAAAATTAAATTCATAAAAACAATCCGCAGCTAAAGCAAAAAGAAAAATAGAATTAAAAATCAAAATAGAAATTTCACACACACAAAAAAATAAGGCCTTAACTTGATCTTCTCTCCCGCTTGTCTGAAGCATAAAAAGGTAAACAGGAAAAAGTATCTCCCCATCTCTACTCTTTCTTCATTCTAATTCTTCTTCCATTGAGATGTCAAAGTGATTTTTTTACTTAAGTGTAGATCTGATTATGTTAATTTCCTATTTAATAGACTTCAGTAGCTCCTCATTACTTCCAAGATTAAACATAAAGTAATCTGAGGCAACTGGTGATACAGTAGATAGAATCCTGGGCCTGGAGTCAGGAATTCAAATCCAGCCTCGGACACTTACCAGGTGTGTCACTCTGGCCAGGTCATTTAACCTGATTGTTTCAATTTCCTCAATCGTAAAATGGAGATAATAAAAGCACCTGCCTCCAAGAGTTGTTGTGAAGATCAAATAAAATGGGGTAATATTTATAAAAAGCAATTCTCACACAGTTTCTGTCACATAGTGGGCACTACAGAAATGTTTGTTCTTTTCCTTTTTTTTTCCTTCCTATCATTTAAACCTCTCTCCAACTTGTCCCTTCTCTACCTTTCTAATTGTCTTACACTTTATGTCCCTCCATGTACTTTTTCTTCCTCACATACAACTTTCGTTTTCTGTCTTTATACTTTACATTCATCCCTGTAATCTTCTTCATTCTCACCTCCACCTCTTAGCTTTCATGGCATTCTTCAAGATTCAGCTCAAATTCCATCTTCTACAGGCCTTTCCAAGTCCCCTTCCCCCCCCCCCAAGTTGGTAGTTCCTTTCCTTCTGAGACTGTTTTCCACATACTTTGTATATATCTTATAGACATCTTGTTATTTACATGTTGTCTTCCCCATGTAAATGAGCTTCTTCAGGAGAGGGACTGCCTTTAACTTTCTTTGTATAAGCAGAGTGTAACATAATTCCTGGCCCAGAGTAAATCCTTAATAAATGTTGTTGACTAGCTGATACTTGCAGCAATATAGATTTTGGATCAATATAAGGGAAAGACATCTTTTTATTTTGTTTTTTTTTCCATATAGCATTTACTGAAAAACAAAACAAATCTTCTTTGGGGGAAAGTCAGTGAAAAATCTTGTCAATGATATATCCCCTATGCCTTGAAAACAGGGGGAAAAAATGAAGAAGTTGGATCAAGTGTAATTCTACCAGATTGAGAAAATACAAAGAATTCCGACTTTTAACTGAAACAGTCCTTATTTTCTTTCTTGAATAACAGACACCTAAGGAACCCATGGAGAGATTTTAAAAGGTCTAGGAACTTGGATGAAAAAAATATATCTTTAATTTTACTAACCTCTAACTGAAAGTTAGCATTTCCTTTATTAATTAAAAAAAATATTCTGAGAAGGGTTCCATAGCTTTCATTAGACTGTCAAAGGAATCCTGATAAAGAAAAAAAGAGGATTAAGAATTACTAAATTAGATCTATCCAAAAGTGAAATGGGCTGTCTCAACATGAGGATGACTGGATGCTGACAAGGTAGGGATGGTTTGGAGGATATTCTTGTTAGGTATAAGTTGAACCAGATGACCTTGAATGTACCCTTCCAACTCAAAGATTCTGAGATTCTGGAGTTTTCTGGGCCAACATCACTAATTATTTGTATGAGCATTCCAATGGGTCAACACTTCCATAGCAACAACTTTCTCTTCTCTTCTCTTCTCTTCTCTTCTCTTCTCTTCTCTTCTCTTCTCTTCTCTTCTCTTCTCTTCTCTTCTCTTCTCTTCTCTTCTCTTCTCTTCTCTTCTCTTCTCTTCTCTTCTCTTCTCTTCTCTTCTCCCTTCTCAGTTTCTGATTCTCTGTCTATGTCTCTTTCTGTCTCTCTGTTACTCTCTGTGGCTCTCTGTGTCTCTTGTCTCTCAGTCTGTTTCTCACTCTGGCTCTCTCTGTCTCTCTGTCACACAATCCTTCTTTCTTTCTCTGTGTGTCTCTCTCTGTCTCCCCCCTTCTCTCCTTCCTAATGTAATAAACTGTCTCCTTAAGGTCTTGTTCTAAGAGAAACTTACTCTGAAAGACAGTAGCTAGGGGTTGAATCAGTCTCAATCAATTTGAGAATATTATCAAATTTGACTCTCAGTAGCAGAGGTTCTTAACCTTTTCTATGCTGATGTCCTGGACCCCTTTGGCAGCCTGCTAATATCTATGATATGCCTATGATAATACCAAATGTCTTTTCTCAGAATAATGGTTTTCAATGAAGAAACTAAAATACATTTGATTACAAAGGAAACCAGTTCTGTTGAAGTCATTATTAAAATATATGGGTTTTTTTTTTTAAGTTTACAAACCTCAGGTTAAAAACCCCTGTTCTAGAGATAGAACATAAATCTCTTCTACGATATCCCCAAACAAGTTGAAGATTTCTAGCCATAGAGAAATCTTTGTTTTTTAAGAATATGCCTTTTGTTTGGTATTACCCTCATTGTCAGGAAGATCTTATTTATAATGAGCTGAAATTTGCCTTGTAATTTTTACTCATTGGTCCTTGTTTTGCTCTTTAAGGGATAGAGCTTTAAGTAAAACAAAAATTAAATAAACTCACTTCTTGAAATACACTTGAGTACCCACCAAGGAATAGTCACTCTGTTCTCTGTCTCCCCCAAATACTGGAGATAGAAAATTTTTAATCTCAAAATGTTCTTCAACAAAGACATACATAATTTGAAATGTTTGATGGCCCATTTCAAAGAACACAAGTTGTCATTCATCTAATTAGAAGAACATATATCTAACAAAGGAGAGAATTATAATTAAACAATTTAAACGTGCTTAATGATCAAATTCCATTTTTCATCACAGGTTGGTTTGTTCAAGTAAGTCAGAACATGTATGTACACACTCATGGCTGAAGTTCTTTGGTGATATTTGGAAGGTTCTAAAAAGGTCCTTTCTGACCAAAAATCATACCTCCATTTTTACCAACTATCATATGGTATACAAATATTCACTATTAGAATGCCCCCTAAAAATACTTCTTAAAGAGGTATACAGTTTAATCAGCATGAATCATCAAATTATAGTTAATGGGGGCGGCTAGGTGGCGCAGTGGATAAATCACCGGCCCTGAAGTCAGAAGTACCTGAGTTCAAATCCAGCCTCAGACACTTAACACTTACTAGCTGTGTGACCTTGGGCAAGTCACTTAACCCCAATTGCCTCACTAAAAAAAAAAAAAATTATAGTTAATGCTCTGGCTAATTAAGATTATCAGAGATTGGTTTATGAAGTTAAATACATTACACCTCACCCCCCATTGTCATCTAACAAAACAGTACTCTATGGAAATGGGACAGAGAATAGTGCTATTTTAGGTGGAGGATCTTATTTGGTTCCTTTACCCTAAATCCTCCAACCTTCAGAGTTAGAAACATTTATTATACTTCCCTCCAACCCCCATTTAGGGCCCACCCCAGCCCTCTTGTTCTTAGAAAGAGAAAGTATGTGGAGCCCTAGGTTGATAGCTCAGCATTGAATCTGTTTTGTCATTGGTGTTTCTCTGATAGAGTTTACTAGTAAATATAGTCCTGCTGGATTTCCACTGATAACTTGTTTACCTGGATCTCTGACAATTGCCTGCCACTTGATTCTTTGCTTTGTTTTGCCCTGACTCTGCTTGTATGGACTCCCAGGAGCTCAGACTGAATTTGGACCTTTTTGCTACAGTATTTAATCCCTGCTTGTTTCTCCTACTCCTGGGTTGATTTCCAAGTTTTGGATTTAGCCCTGCTTTTGGACTCATATCCCCTAATGTCTTTTCTCAGAAAAACTGACTCCTAGTCTCATTCTTTTTTTTCCAATTCATATCCTTGATCTTCTCCAGACCCTAAGATATGTTTGGGTAGCAGGGTAGATAGATTGCTGGACCTGAAGTTAGGGGGATGTTAATTTAAATCCTGCCTCAGTCACTTACTTAGCTATGTGACCCTGGATGAGTCACTCAGGGCAGCTAGGTGGTACAGTAGATAGAGTGCCAGGCCCAAAGTCAGAAATATTCATCTTTATGAGTTCAAATGTGGTCAGTTTCCTCATCTGTAAAAGGAGCTGGAGAAGGAAATGGCAAACCACTCCAACATCTGTGCCAAGAAAACCCCTGGAGTCATGAAGAATCAGACACAACTGAAATAACTGAACGATAACAACAAAAATGAGTCACTTGACCTCTATAAGCTTGTTTCTTCATCTGTAAAATGGAGACAATAAAAGCATCTACCTTCTAGGGATGTTGTGAGATCATATATGTATATGTGTGTGTACATATATGCGTATATATATACACATATATACATATATGCACATGCGTATTTATACACACACACACACACACACACACACACACACATATATATATATATATATATATATATATATATATATATATATATATATATATATATATATATATATATATATATATATATATATATATGCTATTTCTACTACTTTCTTGGTCTTTCTTGTGTTGGCCCATTTCCTGAAACCTGAGTCAAAGTTATGATAGAAGAGGTTAGAGGGAATATCTTCTCTGTTCCTTTGGAGCCATTGCACAGGGATCCCTGGGTATCCAAGGAGCAATCCAAAGAATATAACAATCTACCTAAAAGAACAAAGAAGCACTGACAGGAAGAATGGAAAAAGGAAAGCTACAAAATACAAATTTTGTTTGCTTTTCAGACTCCCATGTATCTCAAGGGATGAGGTATGCCAAGCTTTACAGTATTTCTTTTATCATTATTATTATTCTCATGTGGAAGAGAAATAGACTATATATATAGTGAAATGATTGCTACAAAACAGTTATGTTGATTAGACTCTAGTATTTAAAATAGGCAACAGATTATTTGATTTTAGGAATTCCTGCATTCATAAAAAAAATTAGGAGAAAATGTGTTACATGCAGAAACATTCCTGAATATTTAACAGAATTACTGCATCTGCAATCCCTATTCTTTTAAGTATTGTAATCTCACTTGGAAGTTTTCAATCTATATTCATAGAGAGAAAAGTGAGCAAAGTTTGACTGACTTCAGAAGACCAGGAATCAGATGAATTGAATACAGATGTAAGTATCAGAAGCATTAGAGAAAGAAAAATTTTGTTGAGGTCAAGACATCACTTCATAAATCTTTATTTTGCACCCTACCCACTTCTCCATCCTCTGCAAGTTATAGAAGATCAGAGACTCAGCAATTTTCCCTGGTTGTAACCTCCCCACTGGTCCAGGCTTCCCTTTCATTCCCCTGGCCACATTAAAGACAAAGACAGAAGTCTGTGTTGCGTTCTATAGGCAGAAACCAACATATTTTGAAATTCTTTATCTTATCTACAAATGGGAAATAGCACCTGTTCCATTCCAAAGACAATCTCAAAGGAGATTGAAAATATGAAGTTAATTTTTTAAAACTACTGTTTTGGGCTCAGAGTTGAAAAATAATTGCATCTTGTTTTGACTCCATATCTCACACATTTCATTTTTAATTCTATAAACTCAAAAGTAGTTGCAAAAGTCAGATTACTTTTAATTGCTCTCCCTTTTTTAAAACTAAAAATTTTAATGCCTTTGATCAAACTTTCCTCTGTGTTGTCTTTCTACAGATCTACTCCTTATAGCCTGAAGTTATATTGTCCAGAAGATGAGGCTAAATTGCTCACTGTTGGTAACAAGAGCTAATCTCTGGTTGTCTACAGGACATTTATAATTTCTCTGCATGTCCTTATAGACATGAGAAACCACATGGCATAGCATAAGGGGCACTGAATCTGTAGATAGGAGAAATCTGAGTTCAAATCCTGTCTCTGACATTAGCTGTGTGACCAACTTTTCTGAGCCTCAGTTTCTTTCTCCGTAAAATGGATTTAATGAAAGGTTTGTAGTAAAGAAAAAGTGAAATACTGGTATTAAATACATAAGTGTCAGCTATTATTCACTCCCAAACACCTTGAAAAGATGATTTTCAAATTTTGTTCTTTTCTCCTCTACTTGCTTCTGTGTTCAACTTTTTATTTGCTTTTTTTCTTTGCTTTTACTCTTTCAAGTCGTTTGCCTCTTTCTAAGTTGATCTGCAGTTGTTCATCTTGCTCTTTTCCTTTCTCTTTCTTTGCCTTCTTGTAAACCCATATTATAATTCAAAATGCAGTCATAAAGCAAATAAGAAATGTATATTTTTGCCTTTCTGAAAGTTACCATTGTTTTTTGAAAATGGAGCCCATATATAGATATAGATATATAGATATAGATATATAACCTATATCAGATTACCTGCTGTCTAGAGGAGGGGGGAGGGAGGGGAGAGAGGGAGAAAAATTTGAAAGTGGAAAGCTTGTGTAAACAAAAGTTGAGAACTATCTTTACATGTAACAGAAAAATTAATTAATTAAATAATTTTTTAAAAAAAGAAAATGGAGCCCTTAAACTAGGAGCATGGAAAGTATACTTTAAACCTGGAAAACTGGGGAATTCCACACTTGTAAGGCAATATAGTATAATGGAAATAATCCAGAGATCTGTACCTCAGTTTCCTCATATGAAAATAATAAAAGGTGATGGACTAGAATCAGATGTGTTGAACTGGCATAGATAATGCTAATTTGTAGTTTTCTACATCAATATGTACTAGCAGAATCCATTTCCATTTGAACTATTTGACACTACCAGAATAGAAGAATGAATGATTTAACATGTAAAGCACTTTGTTAATTTTGTGCTATATGTTTAAATTATCATTGTTATGGTGGTTTAGTCATTTTTTCAGTCCTATCTGACTCTTCATGGCCTTATTTTTTTAAAAAATTAAAAAAGTATTTTATTATTTTCCAGTTACATGTAAGAGATAGTTTTCAAGATTTGTTTTTATAAGATTTCTATTTTCAAATTTTTCTCCCTCCAAGACAGCAAGTAATTTAATATAGGTTATACATGTACAATCACATTAAACAAATTTCTGCATTAATCTTGCTGTGAAAGAAGAATCAGAGCAAAAAGGAAAAACAACAGCACCAAAACCAAAAGAAATAGTATGGTTCAATCTGTATCCATATTCCACAGTTCTTTTTTTTCTGGATTTGGAGAGCATTTTCCATGATGAGTGCTTTGGAACTATCTTGTACCGTTGTATTGCTGAGAAGAATCAAGTCTATCACAGTTGATCAACACATAATGTTGATGATACTGTGTACAATGTACTCCTGGTTCTGCTCATCTCATTCAGCATCAGTTCATGCAAGTCCTTCCAGGTTTCTCTGAAATCTGCCTGCTCATTGTTTCTTATAGCACAATAGTATTCCATCACATTCATATACCATTCCCCAATTGATGGGCAACCCCTGAATTTCCAATTTCTTGCCACCACAAAAAGAGTGGCTATAAATATTTTTGTACATGTGGGTCCTTTTCCCTTTTTTATGATCTCTTTGGGCAAAAGACACAAAAGTGGTATTGCTGGGTCAAAGGGTATGCATAGCTTTATAGCCCTTTGGACATAATTCCAAATTGCTCTCCAGAATGGTTGGATCAGTTCACAGCTCCACCAACAATGCATTAGTGTTCCAGTTTTTCCACAGCTTCTCCAACATTTATTATTTTCCTTTTTTTGTCATATTAGCCAATCTGATAGGTGTCAGGTGGTACCTCAGAGTTGTTTTAATTTGCATTTCTCTAATCAATAGTGATTTAGAGGGGGAAGCTAGGTGGCATAGTGGATAAAGCACTGGCCTTGGATTCAGGAGTACCCAAGTTCAAATCCAGCCTCAGACACTTGACACTTAACTAGCTGTGTGACCCTGGGTAAGTCACTTAACCCTCATTGCCCTGCAAAAATTAAAAAACAAACAAAAATGGTGATTTAGAGCATTTTTTCATATGGCAATAGATAGCTTTGATTTCTTCATCAGAAAATTACCTGTTCATATCCTTTGACCATTTCTCAATTGGGGAATGAATTGGATTCTTATAGATTTGATTTAGTTCCTGATATATTTTAGAAATGAAGCCTTTATCAGAAGTACTGGCTATAGGGGCAGCTAGGTGGTGCAGTGAATAAAACACTGGCCCTGGATTCAGGAGGACCTGAGTTCAAATGGGGCCTCAGACACTTAACACGTGTCTTAACTAGCCGTGTGACCTTGGGCAAGTCACTTAACCCTCATTTCCCCACCCCCAAATAAAAAAATAAGAAGTACTGACTATAAAAATTATTTCCCAGCTTTCTGCCTCCCTTCTAATTTTGGCTGCATTGCTTCTGTTTGTACAAAACCTTTTTAATTTAATGTAATCAAAATCACCCATTTTGCATTTCATAATATTCTCTATCTCTTGTTAAGTCATAAACTGTTCTCCTTTCCAAAGATCTGAGAGGTAAACTATTCCTTCCTCTCCTCATTTACCTGTGGTATCACCTTTTATGTTCACGACCTTATTTGGGATTTTCTTGGCAAACATACTGAAGTGGCTCTCTTTAAATTATGATGATGATGTGATGATGCTGTTGTTAGAGGATGATGATCTCTAAAGTTTCTTTTAGATAGAAATCCTATTATTAAATACTCTGTAAGATACTAGCAGAAAGACTCCTGGACTTAGGAGACTGAAACCTCAGTTCTGACTCCAGTATTTCCTGTACTAACTGTGTGACCATGGACAAATCATTTTACCTCTTTGACAGCCTGTTTTCTCTTCTTTTAGAAGATAATAGTACTATTTCTACTGTCTGCCTCATGAGGATTGTATGACAAGTGGTTCATAATTTACCAACCACTAAGTGCTCTAGAAATGTGGGTAGTTGTTCCTATTTCAGCTTTTGAATGAAAGCTTATAAGTTTTCAAAATAATGTTTAAATGCCTGACCTGAGCCTCATTTGAATCATCTGCTTGAGATTCTTAAGGTCCAGACCAAGATCTCTGGCAGTATCCTGTAATCATTGAAAAGGAAGAATGACATAGGGAAAGAGAAAGGAAAAAGAATTTACGTAATACTTACTATGTGCCAAGCATTTTGCTAAGCATTTTTTACAAAAAAATCTTATCTGATTGGATCATCACAACCACCCTGCAAGATAGGTGCTATTATCCTCATTTTTACAGTCAAGGAAACAGAGGCAAACAGAGGTCAAGTGACTTGCACAGGGTCACACAAGGTGGGAGATGCCTGAGACAGGATTTAATCTTAGGTCTTCCTGACTCTGGGTCTAGTGCTCTATTCTTTGTAAAATGTATCTGTAAAATGAGAAAGTTTTACTGCATGTTCAGGGATCCTCATGACTAACAAGCAAGTCATAAAACCAAGAGAGCTAGTCTTATGGAAGATATTCTACATGGAATACAAGGGGAAGGAGAAATCACTATGGATGATTAAGTCTTCCAGATGTTCCTGTTTGTTAATGCAAACTGTAAACTGTTGTGCTAACAGCAACAGGGTCTGAAATACTACAGTGCCTTGTCAATGAGATCCATGATATCAACTCAAACAATTGATCAAACAATCCATGTTAAGAAAACAAACAAAAAGATGAAGGATGTGTATTATCCCCATTAGGTTATAAAGTTAGATGGGCTGCCTGTTGATTTAGTCTATCACGATAAATACCTTGGAAAGCCTAGGATCTGGGCTGTTAATGGAAGAGAAGAAAGCATGGAGATACTGGAGATATTAGCACTTTCCAAAATTCCAAATTGATTACTGACATAAAAAAAATCTCATTTTAAAACACTGGAATCACATAATCTTAGAGTTAAAAGAGACCTCAGAAGCTATCTAGTCCACATAATAGAAGAATCCCTTTTATATCATATTCCACAAGTGATCAGCCAGTCTTTATTGACGGCTTTTAGTACAGGAGAATACAGTACCTCCTGAGGCAGCCATTATGTCTTTTGGATAGCTCTAGTTATTAGGAAATTTTTTTCCTTATATCAAGTCTAGCTTTGTGTCTTTACAGCTTCCATCTATTGCTTCTAGTTCTTTCTTCTCAGACCAAAGATAAAAAGTCTATACCCTTTTCCTCATAACAGGCCCCCAGTACTCAAACATATCTACTATATTTCCCCTAAGCCCTTTTTCCTCCAGACCAAACTTTCCTATTCCTTCAAATGATCTTTATATAATAATGGCTTGATCATGCACCTGCTGGTCAGTTGGAAAACTCACATCATCCCTCTTTCTTCAAACCTTACCTAGAGACAGGTAGAGATGACTCATGCAAGCCCCTCCAATCCTAGGGGAGAGTTGTGAAAGGAAGCCTAGAGAGCCATCCAGAATTGTCAGTGGAACAGCATCAGAGTTTTTGGCCCTATGGGAACTGCAGAGGTCAGCCATCATAAGATTTTGTGCACTCCAGTGCCAAGGCTCTGTGGGTATATCATGCCCAAGACTTAGCAAGGTGGATTGATTGCTGCTGAAAATTCATTTGATGTACAGATGGAACCTGGTGATTTTTCTTTTCTTTCTCCTTACATCCCCTTTCCCTTGCTGTACCAAAAAGGCAAGTCTGATATTATCCTAGAGGTAGTATTAAGAAGTTGTTTAACTTTCTGCATTTAAAAGTTTGTCTTTTAAACCAAAAATTGTGATGAAAGCTATTAACCACTGTGGGGACCAATTTTTAATTGGGGAGTGCTAGCTAAGCGGCTCGCCACAATATTGGGGCAAGGAAGGAAACTGGCAGCCTCCCTCAAAACAGAACAAGATTTATTTTAACAAGAATGAACTTTAAAAAAAAACACAAACAGGATGAGTAGGATCAAGGGAAAGGAAATAAAAATGGGGAAAGGGAAATTATAATACCTGAAAAATACCACCGACCAGGAATCAGCTGAAAATACACAGCAGAACGCCTGTTGCTCTCCAGCTTCTACCTAGAATGCCCAATTCTCCTCCCCCAAACCTAGAAACACCCCCACACAGTCCCAGCCAATGGGATGGCCGCTCTGACAGTCACATGACTGCCCTCACTAGGCTTCCAATCATTATAATTTTGCCAGGTCCATGTAGGCATCGGCAAGTGGTGATGACATGAGGTGCCAGAGCCCTGGCAATGGCTACAACCGGTGGGTGGAGCACCGCGGGGCCTGTGGAGCCCCAGGCCAGTGTGCGCTGAGACATAAAAACCTCAAATAACAATTAATTCCTTACATTCCCCCCTTTGTTTCGTCAAGAAGCACGGGGTGTTTCCTTGATGGAACAATAAACAATAAATAAATTTTTAAAAATAACAGATTATCATAACCAATGCTAACAAACAATATACTAATAACACTGTAGGAAAGGGAAAATACTTATTACAGATGATGTATATAGTAACAGAAGGAAAAACAAAAATGTCCATTTAAAGTACTTAAAATCTTGTCTTCGAAGGAGGGTTGAGATGTCATCAGGGGAACTGGACTCTGGTCTGGATTCTGGCTGTCTCTGGATTCTGGTTGTCTCTGGAACTGCTGGATTTTCATTAATCTTTAGCATAGCATTGTCCAAAAATGTTCAAATTAAACAATGAAAGTTCTTCAAAATATACAAAACAAGTTTAAACTTGATATATATATACAGCATATTGGAGTCCCCCCTTTGGAGGATACTCATATCCATACGCAATACAAAATTGAGACAGTTATGACATTACTAGCACTTTTTACCACTATATGTCTGGATCAAGGCCAAATTTAGTTATGTGTCCATGATGACACCTGAAAATGTTATGGAAAGGTTACCATACCACATCTCGTGGTGCATAGACGTCTAATAATTGTGCTAGGCCTCACGTGGATTGATTCTGACCATGCCACCAGATTGAGTGAAGAAGCCAAGTTAAGTTAAACCAGGTGCATGCATTAGGGCTAACATGACACCAGAACATTTTTGGAGTGAGAGAGGAAGAAACTGAACTATGTCCAGCAATTGTGCTCTACATAGCTGCTCTCATAAGCAAACTATGGACTTCTTGAATGTATTTGGCTGTTCTCTAGCCTCTATCAGGGTATCTTACATGTACCTGTCTCTCCTCCTGTTGTACAAATATTCTCTCCAGGGCCTACAATGTGGAGTTGAACCATCTCCATTAAGCTCATTGTAAGAGCAATTGTCTCTGAAATGGTAAGTTTCCATAAATCATAAATCTTGTATTAATTTCACCAAAGACAATTTGGTGGTAAAAATGCATGCTACACTGCATAACTTAGGATATACTTGAAATATATATATAATCCCAAACCATACCCAGAGTATACATAGTCACAATGACATACAAATGATAAATGAATGTAAATGGCTGATATTATTAAACATTATTACAGAATCTTCATTAAGCAAGTAAACCACATCATCTTGCCCATGAATTCTCTATCTAGTACAATGACAATAACAGATACTTGAAATGATAAACAATTTATCAAAAGGAAATAAAACATCAGTGAGACTCAATATGTTCATTAATTGCCTTATAAATGAAGTAATAAGGTTCAATAACCTTTTCTAAAAACAGAGCCATGTGCTCTTGATGGAGAAGTTCTTCACCTGTAGGAGGAAAAGCTTGTTTAAGGTAACAGCTTATAATGCTAGAATTTGGGGTACACCAAATTTTCTAAACTGGTTTGCCAATTCTATGCATGCCAAAGTGGCAGGGGTTTCTGAATCATTATTGATTCTTCTAATGCTGTCATAATGACAGTTATGGTAAAAATATGGAGTTCTTTACTGTCGACTTTGTGCCACAAATTTGCCATAGAGGTGAATGATTACATTCACTTGTTTATGTTTGGCAAAGGCTACAATGGTGTCTTTCCCAGCACAAGTAGCAGCTTTTTTCAAATCAGCAACATATTCTTCAAAGGGAATATCTGTTTCTATAAAAGACCTAAAGTCTTCTTTATGACTGAGCATATAATTAGCAGTTTCTTGTCTGTGTTTGAGATGGTTTTTGGAATGACCTTCTAACTGGTCCCCGAGGGCTCTGAAAAGACAATTTCCATCTCCTGGTACCTTATGGAGTTTGAGTCCCAGGGTTTGCAATTGAGTGATAATGCTTGCAAATTGGAACTGTCTATTACCCCTGTGCTCTGTTTGGTTTCTTTGCTCTTTAGCAGCTGGTTGAATTTTATCTGAAATTACTTTACCCACAAATGGTGTGGGCTTCACATGGGAACAATGAATCCAAGATTCTTTTTCTCCAATTTTAATAGCAGTAGGAGTTGTCAATAATACCTGAAAATGTCCCTCCCAAGCGAGCTGGGTCCCACTGGTCCGCTGAAAATTCTTAATATATACATTGTCTCCAGGACTTAAATCATGCAAGGAAAAGTCTAAAGGACCAGCTTGTGCAGCAACTCCTGCTTCATGGAGTTCATGTAGCCTCGTTTCTAGTTCCTGTATATAGGAAGAAACAGAAGTATCACCTCGCACCAGTGATGTATAGACTGGGGAAAACGTTTTAGCTTGGATAGGAGGGTGACCCAAAAGCATCTCATAAGGAGATATGTGAAGTTCACCTCTTGGTCTACTGCACAGATAGAATAATGCCAAGGGTAGAACATCAGGCCATTTTAAATGGGTTTCAGTACATAATTTCCCAAGAGCTCTTAAGCTCTTTATTCATACGTTCAACTTGGCCTGAGCTTTGAGGGTGGTAAGGAGTATGAAATCTAGGAGTTAATCCCAAGAAAGAATAAATCTGGGAGAGAACTGAATCTGTAAAATGTGTACCTCTAACAGAGTCAATGTATGCTGGTGGCCCAAAGCGAGGAACAATTTCTTTAAGGAGAGTTTTGGCCACAAAGCCAGCAGTTGCTCGTGGGGCAGGAAAAGCCTCCACCCATCGAGTGAGCTGGTCAACAATAACAAGGCAAAATTTATATTGTCCTGCTTTGGGCATAGAAATAAAGTCAATCTGTAGATGCTCAAAAGGTGTATATGCCAAAGGGAGCCCTCCATATGCTTTAGCATGGAAAGCATGTTGATTGTAAAACTGACATGTGGAGCAGCCCAAGGAGATTCAAGATGCTATGTTAGTTATACCTGGTGCTAACCAGATCCTTCTAACTGAGTCCACAATGCCTTGTGTGCCAAAATGGCCTTTCTTGTGAATAGAGAGGCATACCTGGTGATAGAATTTCCGGGGGAGAAGTGGTTTTCTCTCCGAAGACATCCAGACTTCATTGATCTGTTTAGCCTTGAATCTCTTTTTCCACCTTTCTACTTCAGAGTCATCATAAGTTAGGTGGAGAGAAACATCCTAAGAAGGTGAGAGGTTAAATACATGCTCAGGGACTTCTAAAGCAGCGAGCTTAGCTGCTGAATCAGCTCATGCATTCCCCGTTGAAACAGGATCACTATTCCCTGTGTGGGCAGGGCAATGTACAATTACTAGAGCAGAGGAAAGTTTCAGGGCAGATAGGAGGTCCTTGATAAGGTCTCCTTTAGCAGTAGCTTTGCCAGAGGATGTTAGAAAGCCCCTCTGTAGCCAAATCATGCCTACAGCATGGCATATACCGAAGGCATGTCTGGAGTCGGTAAAAATGGTAGCACTCTTCCCTTTGGCTATGTTACAGGCTTGTGTAAGAGCCACAAGTTCAGTAGCTTGTGCAGAAAAAAGTTAAGGCAGAGAAGCTGCCCAGATAATATAATAATCAGAAACTACAGCAGCCCCAGTGTAACGGGTGCCATCTTTCATAAACGAAGAACCATCCGTATAGAGGACAATATAGGGTTCTCTAAAGGTGTATCCAAAAGGTCATCACGGGGTTTCTCAGCCATATCAACTAAAGAGGCACAGTCATGCAACGGCTCCCCCAAGAGTAGTAAGTTAGGGAGCAGTGTTGCTGGGTTAAGGACTGTACAGCATTTTAAAGTGATATTTTCATGACCTAGCAGGGTTACTTCATACTTAGTCACCCTTTGATCTGAAAAGGCTTGTGTTCTATGGTGAAGTAAGAGGGCCTCTACTTCGTGGGGACATTGTATTGTAAGAGGATTACCTAGGACCAAATCAGAGGCTTTTTCTACCAAAAGGGCTGTAGCCGCTACTGCCCTGAGGCAGGGTGGCACCCTAGAGGCCACAGAATCTAGTTGGCTGGAATAATAAGCTATTGGACGCTGGACAGGTCCTAATGATTGAGTCAGGACCCCAGAAGCCACTCCCTTCTGTTCATGCACAAAAAGAGTAAAAGGCTTACTGTAATCTGAGAGTCCTAGTGCAGGTGCTGATAACAATGCCCACTTCAATTCTGTTATAGCTGAGAGATGCTGGGAATCCAGCTGTAAAGGTTCTGGGACAGAATTTTTGGTTAGAGCTATAAGAGGCTTAGTAATTGCACCAAAAGAGGGTATCCATTGTCTGCAATACCCAGCTGCTCCCAGAATGGCCCTTAACTGCTTCTTAGTAGAGGGAGCAGCGAGTCGTTGAATAGCCTGGACTCGCTTAGGAGAGACAGAATGAGTTCCAGCGGGCAGAATGAAGCCCAGATATTCTACCTGAGGTAAACACCATTGCACCTTTGACTTAGAGACCTTGTGGCCTCTCTTGTATAGTTCTGATAATAAATGGTGGCTCTCTTCCTGACAGGTGTCAGCATCAGGGGAGTCTAAAAGTAAATCATCTACATACTGCACTGAAATAGAACCTTTTTTTTTCTTTTTCTTTTTTAATGTATGAGGTATTTTATTTTTTCCGTTACATGTAAAGATAGTTCTCAACTTTTGTTTATACATGCTTTACAATTTCAGATTTTTCTCCCTCCCTCCCCCCTCCCCTAGACAGCAGGTAATCTGATATAGGTTATATCTATATATCTCTATACATATACATATATATATATATACACATACACATATATATATATATATACACATAATAACATTAATCCTATTTCTGCATTAATCCTGTTATAAGAGAAAGAATCAGAGCAGTGATGCAAAACCTCAAAATAGAAAAAAAAAACAACAGCACCCAAAACAAAAGAAATAATATGGTTCAATCAGCATCTATACTCCACAGTTCTTTCTTTCTTTTTTTTTCTTGTTGTTGGAGATCCTCTTCTATCATAAGTTCCCTGGAACTCTTCTGTACCATTGCATTGGTGAGAAGAATATAGTCCATCACAGTAGGTCAACACTCAATGTTGATGATACTGTGTACAATGTTCTTCTGGTTCTGCTCATCTCACTCATCATCAGCTCACGTAAGACCCTCCAGGTTTCTCTGAACTCTTCCTGCTCATCATTTCTTACAGCACAATAGTATTCCATTGTATTCATATACCACAACTTGTCCAGCCATTCCCCAATTGATGGGCACCCTCTCAACTTCCAATTCCTTGCTACCACGTAAAGAGCAGTTATAAATATTTTTGTACATGTGGGACCCTTTCCCCCTTCCATGATTTCTTTGGGCAAAAGACCTAAAAGTGGGATTGCTGGGTCAAAGGGTATGCACAACTTTATTGCCCTTTGGGCATAATTCCAAATTGCTCTCCAGAATGGTTGGATCAGCTCACAGCTCCACCAACAATGCATTAGTGTTCCAATTTTCCCACAGCCTCTCCAACATTTATTATCTTCCTTTTTTGTCATTTTAGCCAATCTGATAGGTGTCAGGTGGCACCTCAGAGTTGTTTTAATTTGCATCTCTCTAATCATTAGAGATTTAGAGCATTTTTTCATATGGGAATAGATAGCTTTGGTTTCTTCATCAGAAAACTGCCTGTTCATATCCTTTGACCATTTCTCAATTGGGGAATGACTTGGATTCTTATAAATTTGATTTAATTCCCTATATATTTTAGAGATGAGGCCTTTATCAGAAGCACTGGCCTCAAAAATTGTTTCCCAGCTTTCTGCCTCCCTTCCAATTTTGGATGCATTGCTTCTGTTTGTACAAAGAATTTTTAATTTAATATAATCAAAATCATCCATTTTGCATTTTATAATATACTCTATCTCTTGTTTGGTCAAAAACTGGTTTCCTTTCCAAAGATCTGATAGGTACACTATTCCTTTCTCTACTAATTTACCTATGGTATCACCTCTTATGTCTAAATCATGTATCCATTTTGACCTTATTTTAGTATAAGGTGTAAGATGTTGGTCTATGCCTAATTTCTGCCATACTATCTTCCAGTTTTCCCAGCAGTTTTTGTCAAATACTGAGTTCCTATCCCAGAAGCTGGAGTCTTTGGGTTTATCAAACACTACATTACTAGTGTCATTTACTACTGCATTTCCTGAGCCTAGCCTATTCCATTGATCTACCACTCTATTTTTTAGCCAGTACCAGATAGTTTTGATGACTGCCACTTTATAGTAAAGCTCCAGGTTTGGTACCGCTAACCCACCTTCCTGTGAATTTTTTTTCATTATTTCCCTGGATATTCTTGATTTTTTGTTTTTCCAGATGAATTTTGGTATTATTTTTTCTAGCTCTATAAAATAATTTTTAGGTAGTCTGATTGGTATGGCACTGAATAAGTAAATTAATTTAGGTAGAATTGTCATTTTTACTATATTAGCTCTGCCTATCCATGAGCAATTGATATCTTTCCAATTATTTAGATCTGATTTGATTTGTGTGAAGAGTGTTTGGTAGTTGTGTTCATAGAGTTCCTGGGTTTGTCTTGGCAAGTAGACTCCCAGGTATTTTATATTATCTACTGTTACTTTAAATGGAATTTCTCTTTCTATCTCTTGCTGCTGGACTTTGTTGGTCATGTATAGAAATGCTGATGATTTATGTGGATTTATTTTATATCCTGCTACTTTGCTAAAGTTGTTAATTGTTTCAAGTAATTTTTGACTTGATTCTCGAGGATTCCTTAAGTATACCATCATATCATCTGCAAAGAGTGATAGTTTTGTTTCCTCCTTGCCTATTCTAATTCCTTTAATTCCTTTCTCTTCTCTGATTGTTAAAGCTAACATTTCTAGAACAATATTAAATAATAGGGGTGATAATGGACATCCCTGTTTCACCCCTGATCTTATTGGGAAGGCCTCTAATTTATCTCCATTGCATATAATACTTGCTGATGGCTTTAGGTAGATACTGTTTATTATTCTAAGGAAAGCTCCTCCTATTCCTAAACTCTCTAGTGTTTTTATTAGGAATAGGTGCTGTACTTTGTCAAAAGCTTTCTCTGCATCTGTTGAGATAATCATATGATTTTGGTTGGTTTTCTTATTAATGTGGTTGATTATGTTAATAGTTTTCCTAATGTTGAACCAGCCCTGCATTCCTGGTATAAATCCCACCTGGTCATAGTGTATTATCCTGGTGATCACTTGCTGTAATCTCCTTGCTAATATCTTATTTAAGATTTTAGCATCAATATTCATTAGGGAAATTGGTCTATAATTTTCTTTCTCTGTTTTTGCTTTGCCTGGTTTTGGTATCACCACCATATTTGTGTCATAAAACGAATTTGGTAGAACTCCTTCTTCACCTATTTTTCCAAATAATTTGTATAATATTGGAATTAATTGTTCTTTAAATGTTTGGTAAAATTCACCCGTAAACCCATCTGGCCCTGGGGATTTTTTCTTAGGGAGTTCATTAATAGCTTGTTCAATTTCTTTTTCTAATATGGGTTTATTTAAGGATTTTATTTCCTCTTCAGTTAACCTGGGCAGTTTGTATTTTTGTAAATATTCATCCAGTTCATTTAGATTGTCAAATTTATTGGCATACAGTTGGGCAAAATATTTCCTAATTATTGCTTTAATTTCCACTTCATTGGTGGTAACATCACCCTTTTCATTTTTGATACTGGTAATTTGGTTTTCTTCTTTCTTTTTTTTAATCAAATTAACCAATATTTTATCTATTTTATTGGTTTTTTCATAAAACCAGCTCTTAGTTTTATTGATTAATTCTATAGTTTTTTGCTTTCAATCTTATTCATTTCTCCTTTAATTTTCAGGATCTCTAATTTAGTGTCTAATTGGGGATTTCTAATTTGTTCTTTTTCTAGCTTTTTAAGTTGCATGCCCAATTCATTAATCTCCTCTTTCTCTTTTTTATTCATGTAAGCATTTAGAGCTATAAATTTCCCCCTAAGCACTGCTTTGGCTGCATCCCATAGATTTTGGTATGTTGTCTCATTATTGTCATTCTCTTGGATAAAGTTATTGATTGTTTCTATGATTTCTTGTTTGGCCCATTCATTCTTTAGAATGAAATTATTTAGTTTCCAATTGATTTTCATTCTACTTTTCCCTGGCTCTTTCTTACATGTAATTTTTATTGCATCATGATCTGAGAAGGATGCATTTACTATTTCTGCCTTTCTACATTTGACTATGATGTTTTTGTGCCCTAATACATGGTCAATTTTTGAAAATGTGCCATGTACTGCTGAGAAGAAGGTATATTCCTTTCTATCCCCATTCAATTTTCTCCAGACATCTATCATGTCTAACTTTTCTAGTAATCTATTCACCTCTTTCACTTCTTTCTTATTTATTTTTTGGCTAGATTTATCTAATTCTGAGAGGGGGAGCTTCAGATCCCCCACTAGTATAGTATTACTATCTAATTCCTCTTGTAACTCATTTAACTTCTCCTCTAAGAACTTGGATGCTATACCACTTGGCGCATACATATTCAATATTGATATTACTTCATTATCTATTGTACCTTTAAGTACGATGTAATTTCCTTCCTTATCTTTTTTAATGAGATCTATTTTTGCCTGCACTTTGTCTGAGATAAGGATTGTTACCCCTGCCTTTTTTACTTTAGCTGAGGCGTAATATATTCTGCTCCAGCCTTTTACCTTTACTCTGTTTGTATCTCTCTGCTTCAAATGTGTTTCTTGTAAACAGCATATTGTAGGGTTCTGGTTTTTAATCCACTCTGCAATTCGCTTCCGTTTTATAGCAGAGTTCATCCCATTCACATTCACAGTTATTATTACTGACTGTCTATTCCCCTCCATTCTATTTACCCCCTTTGTACTTTTCCCCCCTTCTTTCACCCTATTCCTCCTCACTGACGTTTTACTTCTTACCCCTGCCTCCCCCGATCTGCTCTCCCTTTTTATCACCCCCCTCTCTTTTCTTTACCCTTTTCTCCCTTGCTTTTGTCCTCCCTTCTATCAGTCCCCCCCTTTCCCTTCCCCTTTTGTTTACCTAAAGAATGAGTTAAGTTTCTTTATCCCAATGAATGTATATGTTATTCCCTCTTTGAGTCAAATCTAATGAGAATAGGGTTGAAACCATGTTCCCCCCTCCTTTCTTTCCCTCTATTGTAATAGGTTTTTTTCCACCTCTTCATATAATTCATCCCATTCCACCTCCCCTTTCCTCTCCTCCCCATAGACTCCCTTTTTAACCCCTTAATTCTTTTGTATCATCACATCAAAGATAATTTATATTTATACCCTCTATATAAAGTCCTTCTCTCTGCCCAAATACATTTACAGTTCTTAAGAGTTATGAGTATTATCTTCCTGTGTAGGGATATAAACAGTTTAACCTAATAGGGTAACTTTTTTTTCCCCTCTGTTTACCTTTTTAAACTTCTCTTGAGTCTTGTATGTTGAGATCAAATTTTCTATTCAGTTCTGGTCTTTTCACCAGGAAAGATTGAAAGTCCCCAATGTCATTAAATGTCCATCTTTTCTCCTGAAAGAAAATGCACATTTTTGCTGGGTAATAGATTCTCGGCTGCAATCCAAGCTCCTTTGCCTTCCAGAATATCATATTCCAAGCCTTGCGGTCCTTTAATGTTGAAGCTGCCAGGTCCTGAGCAATCCTGACTGTGGCTCCATGATATTTAAATTGCTTCTTTCTGGCTGCTTGGAGTATTTTCTCCTTCACCTGATAATTCTGGAATTTGGCTACAATATTCCTTGGAGTTTTCCTTTTGGGGTCTCTTTCAGGAGGTGATCGGTGGATTCTTTCAATGATGATTTTATCCTCTGATTCTATGATATCAGGGCAGTTCTCCTTAATAATTTCCTGGAATATGGTGTCTAGATTCTTTTTCTGGTCATGGCTTTCAGGCAGTCCAATGATTCTCAAATTGTCTCTCCTTGATCTGTTTTCCAGATCAGTTGTCTTTCCAATGAGGTATTTCACATTTTCTTCTATTTTTTCATTTTTTTTATTCTGCTTGACTGATTCTTGGTGTCTCATGGATTCCTTATCTTCCAACTGACCCACTTTAATTTTTAAGGCATTGTTTTCTTCAGTGAGATTATGTACCTTTTTTTCCATTTGGCTAAGTGAATTTTTTAAGGTATTGTTTTCTTCAGTGAGATTATGCAGCTTTTTTTCCATTTGGCCAAATGAATTTTTTAAGGTTTTGTTTTCTTCAGCTTCCTTTTCCAAGCTGCTGATTCTTTTTTCATAGTTTTTTTGTTTTGCTTTCATTTCTCTCCCCATTTTTTCTTCTACCTCTTGCAATTGATTTTTTTTTTTTTTTTTTTTTGCGGGGCAATGAGGGTTAAGTGACTTGCCCAGGGTCACACAGCTAGTAAGTGTCAAGTGTCTGAGGCCGGATTTGAACTCAGGAACTCCTGAATTCAGGGCCGGTGCTTTAACCACTGCGCCACCTAGCTGCCCCCGCAATTGATTTTTAAAATCCTTTTTGAGCTCTTCTAGGAAGGCTTTTTGTTCTTGTGACCAATTCACCTTCCCTTGTGAGGCTTCAGATGTAGACAATTTGAGGCTATTGTCCTCATCTGAGTTTGTGTTGGCTTCTTCCCTATTGATACAGAAGCTCTCAATGGAGAGGGCTCTTTTTTGCTTCTTACTCATTATTGCAGCTTATTTATTTATTCTTTAAGTTGAGGTCTGCTCTGGGGGCACCAGGGTCCCTGTTTTGGGCTTCTTGTGCAGGTGTATAGGTGCTGTGTGACCGGGCTTTTACTCTGAGGCCTTTATGGTGTGTGGAGATCCCCCGCTCTGCACTTCCTGTCTGATTGTGCTCGGCCAGCCAGGTGCCAGACCCCGGCGTCTGATCCCACCGTTCGTGGCCCTCTCGGCCGGTGCAGGTAGGTTTTTTCACTGTCCTTCTTGGCCACCAGATTTTTGAGCCAGTTTCCAGGGGCCTCAGTTGTTCAGCTGTGGCCCGCAGCTCCTGCTGACTTGCCCCGACCCCCTTGGCGCTGAGTTGCTGCCCTGCGCTGGGCCTCCCTTTTGCCCGAGTTAGACCGACCTTTTCCTGAAGTCTTCTAAATTATCTCTGGTTGGAGGACTGTGTCTCTCTGTCTCTTTGCAGGTTCTGTAGTTTCAGGATCCGTCCAGAGGCTTGATTTAATGTTCGTTTTGAGGGAACAGAAGGAGAGCTCAGGCAGCTTGCTGCTTCCTCTCCGCCATCTTGGCTCCCAGAACTGAAGTGGAACCTTTAAAAGTAATAGAGGCCAGATCCTGTTGTAAAATTTTAAAAAATAATGTAGGACTGTCCACAAATCCCTGTGGGAGTCTAGTCCAGGTCCACTGTGTATTTTTCCAGGTAAAGGCAAATACTGGAAGTCCTCATGCACTGGTATAGAGAAAAAGGCAGAGCAGAGGTCTACCACTGTGAAGCATGTAGCCTCACATGGAATTGAAGAAATTATGGTGGCAGGATTAGGGACTATAGCATGTCTAGGAATAACATAATTGTTAATAGCTTGTACAAAACGATAAACAGGTTTGCCATCTGGGCCAGGCTTGGGTTTTTTAGCTGGCAAAATGGGAGTATTACATGGAGAATGATGGCATGGGACAATAATACCCTGACTTTTCAGAGCCTCAATTATAGGGGTGATCCCTTCTATAGCAGGATACTGAGGAATGGATGCAGGTGGTCCCCCTTTAACTTAAATAGTAACAGGCATAGCAGATTTAAGGAGCCCCACTTCAGTAGAGGATGAGGCGCATAGGGACTCAGGAATGTCAGAGGGGATTTTGGATGTATCCGTACTGTTCCTTGAGCATCTGCAATCAAAATTGGTAATAAATGAACAGTATCCTCTGGCAACCGCAGAGAGACAGCCCCATCTGGAGCACAAGATAATGGTTGCTCTAAGTTTACAAAGGAGATCACGACCTAATAAATTTACAGGGGCATCGGGCATAAGTAAAAATGAATGTTCTACAGTTAAAGGCCCCATAGATACCATGCAAGGGGTTAATTCTGCCACCCTTTGGGCCTTACCTGAGACTCCTACCACATTTAAAGATCCAATAGCATTGCATCTAGGGTCTGGTTTATGTACTAAGACTGATTTAGAGGCTCCTGTATCTAACAGACAGTCATAATACATGTCCCCAACTTTGAGGGTCACATGGGGTTTGTTACTCTGGGGAGATGAATGGATTGGTATAAGGGGGTTCAAAAATTCAGGATCTGGAAAAGTAAAACTTTCTGTATTTATTTTCCACTCCTCCCCTGGACACCGTCAGTCCTGTGTCTCCCTCTGAGGGATTCTAGAGTTACCCCGATTCTGATTCTGTCCTTCTGTACCTCCCTGATAGGGTCTACGATTATACTGATTCTGATTGTAATAAGGTCTGTAATTATCTTGGTTGTTTCCTTTCTGGTAAAAATTTCCATAATTATTCTGGTTTCTCCTGAAAAAATATTCCAGATCCCCAGTTACTGCCCACCTGAGTTCTTGCTTTCTAATTCTACATTCTCTCAATGAGTGTCCTTGTTTTTCACAGTACTGACACACCTTAGGGGTTTTGTCCTGACCTTTAAATGCCTGACCTGAAAGTGCTGGTGCCAGAATGCCTTGCTTAGCCATATTGTCTTCGTTTGCCTCAAAGATATAGGTGGCAATTTCTTTAAGCCTTTCTACAGCCATATATTTCCAGCCTGGACACTGTGTCATAAAAAATTTACGTATTTCTGGCAATGATTGATATATGAATGTATTCCTTACAATATAGGAATCTTTTGAGTCTAGTGGGTCCAGTCTTGTAAATTGCCTAGCGGCTTCACAAAGTCTATCATAAAATCTATTAGGTTGTTCATTAGGCTCCTGAGCAAGTTTTAAAAACTTTTGCCAGTTGTCAGATTTCTTAGAACAGGATTCCATTCCTTTCAGTAGCATTTCCCTAGCATTTTTTAATTCTTGGAATTGCTGTGGATCATTATAATCCCAGTTTGACTCCTGGAGAGGCCACTCTGTTAACGCTTCCCCAGAGGCCACCAAGGAATTTCCTGCGGTGACAATATCTGCAATTTCACTTGAGGATAGTATAATTTCCATAAGAAAAGTGACATCGGCCCAAGTGGGTTGATATGTATTAAATATAGACCTTAACTGTGAAATTACTGACTTCAGATTCTGATCAAACCTAGGTATAAGTTTCTTTCATGCACACCGATCCTTTTGACTGAATGGGCTATATATTTTACGCTGTGCTCCTCTGAGGGCTGTAACATTCTGTAGGGGGAGCAGTTTCTGTTGATCTGGTTCTAAAGACTGGTCTAAATCTGTTTCTGAACTCAGGTCATCTCCAATAGAGGGACCTGTATGGGTATCCCTCTGAACACGTGGTCTACTATGATCATATTCCTTCCTCTCTTTATAGCTTTTTTGGAAAAAATACCACATTGCAATAATGACAATAACGAGAATAAAATTTATAGCCATTTGAGTTATAATGATAGTGGTATAGTAAAGTTCTAATTTAGTTGTAATGGTTCCAGTCAAATTGTATATATGTTCAGTGGGAAAGATAAACTCTCCCATACCATTGTTCCAAAGATTTTTTACTGTGTTTGTGAGGAGGAAACCAGCAATGCCATGAATAAGTATTGAGCAGGCCAACAGTTTAAATCAGGACAATATGCTGTCCCAAAATATGCCAATTAGAATATACAAGGGGAGAGCCAAATATTCAATCATGGTGCAGTTCAAAATGAACCAGCTTTTATCTGACCAGCAAGATAAACGGCTAAGGTTTTTTTTTTTTTTAAGAGCAAGGGAGATTGCCTAAGGGGGCATTGGGGGAGGGGCAAGAAGGTCCCCCAGGTTAGTTGGCTCGTGGGCAAATAAGGGGAAGGGGGGGTGGGTTAAAGAAACTCACTAGGTTAATCAACTCCTGGTTGACTCGCCCAAAAACTGTAGGGACCAATTTTTAATTGGGGAGTGCTAGCTAAGCGGCTCGCCACAATATTGGGGCAAGGAAGGAAACCGGCAGCCTCCCTCAAAACAGAACAAGATTTATTTTAACAAGAACGAACTTAAAAAAAAAAAAACACAAACAGGATCAGTAGGATCAAGGGAAAGGAAATAAAAATGGGGAAAGGGAAATTATAATACCTGAAAAACACCACCACCCAGGAATCAGCTGAAAATATGCAGCAGAACGCCTGTCACTCTCCAGCTTCCACCTAGAATGCCCAATTCTCCTCCCTCAAACCTAGAAACACCCCACACAGTCCCAGCCAATGGGACGGCCACTCTGACCGTCACATGACTGCCCTCACTAGGCTTCCAATCATTATAATTTTGCCAGGCCCATGTAGGCATCAGCCGGTGGTGATGACATGAGGTGCCAGAGCCCTGGCAATGGCTACAACCAGTGGGTGGAGCACCATGCAGTTTTCAGAGCCCCAGGCCAGTGTTTGCCAAGGCATAAAAACCTCAAATAACAATTAATTCTTTACACAACTCTTAAAACTAATATGTTTATTATTATTCAAATCCAATGGAAAGGAAACAATTGAGCATTCCAGGAGAGAAAGGAGAATGATTTAAAACTATGACATTTTTGCCAGAATGCAATCTCTGGCTCAGAGCTACAGAAGACAGTTATCTATTCACAATTACAGCTAACCAAGACATAAGAAATATTTTTACTAGTATTCTTCTAGGAAAATGGGTCAATAATATCTTGGACAGTGATTGGGTCTGGGCATTAAGGAGTGGCAGCTAGCTTTTTTCCCTCATCTTCATGGGTCTGTTCTGAGAGCAAAACCACTTCCTTAAGAGGGAGCAGCTAGGAAATAAAGTTACATCTAAAAGGAGAGGATTAGCATATGCACAGGAGAAGGAAATGGCAAACTACTTCAGTATCTTTACCAAGAAAACCCCAAATTGGGTCACAGTCAGAGAGGACGAAAATGGCTGAACAGCAAAAGCATACGTCCAACAAAAATGTAGGGGGTGAAGAACAGCTCTGCCTACCTTCTTGCCAGCTCAAGCATTACCACACAAATATTAGACTTATATGGTGTGAGCTACAGATTCTTTCCATCTTGGCTCTTCTCTAGCTCTCCTGGTTATGATGAGCTTTCTAAAATATGGTGTCCAGAACTGAAAAAAATATTCCAGACATGGTCTGACCAGAGCAGAGTACAGAAGGACTCTCACTCCCCTAGTTCTGAATACTATGACTTTCAAGGCAGGTTAGTTTTACATTAGCTTTCTTGGCTGCCGTGGAACATTGCTGACTTATTTCAAAGTTGAAGTACACCAAAATCCCCACTTCTTCTTTTATTGGGGGGGGGTGTTTAAAATTTTATTTATTTAGAATTTTTCCCCACCTTACATGTAAAAACAAATTGTAACATCGATTTTTAAAACTTTGTGTTCCAAATTCTCTTTCTTCCTCCCTTTCCCCCCCTTAAGAACTCAAGCAATTCAATATAAATTACACATGCAAAACATAGCAGACAAAAAAACTTTAGAAAAAGGAATTAACAATAACAATAAAATATACTTCCATCTGTATTCAGGTACCATCAGTTCTTTCTCTGTAGATGGATTGCATTTTTCATAAGTCCTTCAGAGTTGTCTTGGATCATTACATTGCTGAAAATAACAGTCATTTGCAGCAGATCATCTTACAATGTTGCTGTTATTTTGTATACAGTACATTTCTTTCTTTCTTTTTTTCACATGGGGCAATGGGGGTTAAGTGACTTGCCCAGGGTCACACAGCTAGCAAGTGTCAAGTGTCTGAGGCAGGATTTGAACTCAGGTTCTCCTGAATCCAGGGCAGGTGCTTTAGCCACTGTGCCACCTGGCTGCCCCCATGTACAGTACATTTCACTTTGCATCAGCTCATGTAAGTCTTCCCAGGTTTTACTGACAACATCTGCATTTATATGTTACTCTAAAGGGAGATTTCCCTACAAAACACCCATGAGGTTGATTATTGCAACAACAATAATGACTAACATTTATATAGTACCTTATACCTAACAAAATAGTCCAGCAAAGTACCACCACCATCATCCTCATCCTCATCTTACATTACTCTTGCCTCTGCTTCAAATATTTCCCCATAGTTACTATTGCTGTGTTTCCCTCCATCTTATTTACTCCCCATGATATTTTCTCTATTTTCTATCTTCTTTTATCTTCTCTCTCCTCAAAAGTACTTTGCTTCTGACTGCCCTCCCTCAATCTGCCCTTTCTTCCTTCACCCATTCCTCCTTATCCCTTTCCCCTCCCATTTCCTCCCTAGGGCAAGATATATTACTATACCCACTTGAGTGTGTATGTCATTCCCTCTTTGCGCATATTCTGATGAGAGTAAGGCTCATTCACCCCCCCTCCCCCAATCCCTCATTTTCCCCTATACTCCATAAGCTTTTTCTTGCTTCTTTTATGTGAGATACTTTACCCCATTCCACCTCTCCCTTTCCCTTTCTCAGTGCAATCCTCTCACCCCTGAATTTTATTTTAAAGATGACATCATGTAAGCAGGCAGAAAAAGGTGTGGACCATAGAAAATTTCTTTGGTGACAAGGAAGATTGAGGTCCACCCTCAGAAGAGGATAGCAATGTCAGGGCTCCTCCATACAAAGCTTCCAAGAAATTATGAATTGGTCTTGTAAAAATATTTTAACTGGGCCTAATCTGTGAATTCTTGGCTGGCTATCTGACTGCTTTTAATTTAATAAGGGAAGAGCCAATTGGGAGGCTCCCCCTCCCCCACTGCCTCTCCCAGCCTGATAAGAAAAAGATCAAACAGCCTCCTTTTCAATTAAAGCAAATACAGGGTTTATTGATAAGGAACAAACTTAGAAATAAAAGCGAGAAATATATGACCTGAATGTGTTTTAACTTTCTCTCCTGCCACCTGCGCATCTCTCACCTGAGGGTATGCTGGACACTGCCACTGCTGCCCACCTATCCCTGCTTGTCCCTTGCGCTTTCATCTCCTCTTCACCATCAACCATGCCTGGCTCCTCTTCACTACTCTCACTCACTACCCCCGCTAGCTCCTTCAGTTTCACTGTCCCTCTGCTTCACTATGTCTCATCTCCCCTACTAACTAAAAGCCCTCACCTGCGCCTCTTGCACTTCTGCATAAAAAACCCTTTCTTTGTCCTCCTGAAACTCAGGCTGACCTTGCCCACACATGCCAAGCTAATTCATTGGCACCCCCAGGGCAGGCAGAGCCCTGTGCCGGGCGCCTGGAGCTAGGGGCCTGGGTGAAGGAAGCTCTGGCATGCCTGAGGCCTCCCATGTGCAGGCCCGCTGAGCAGGGCATGGGCTGGACATGGTGCACGAGGCTTACATGCCTGGGGCAGTTTCGGGGGAGCAGTTGTGCTGGGGAAGGGGCAGCCCCCTCAAGGTGCCCGAGGCCAACTTCAGCCACTCACAGTCTCAAGCCATAGAAGTACTCAAAAAGGACTTTGAAGATAAAGTAAGAGAGTTAGAGTACAAAATGAGAGTGATGCAGAAAAGTCATGAAAAAAAGTTGACAGCATGAAAAGGAAAATGGTTTTGCTTGACTGTTTATTGTTACAAGGGAAGAATCTGTGGGGAGGAGAATATATTTTGAAATGACTGTGGTTTTAAAAACAAATGGCATCAATAAAACTTTTCAAAAGTGTTGTATTGTTTTGAATTTATCACAAGAATTGTGTTTTAGATTGCTTAGTCAGTTTAAAAATCAGGTGAGTGTAATGTTATATTACACAATCCACACTCACACCTTAATCTCTGAAAACTAAACCAGCCAAGTAAACAAAAAAACCTTTAATAAATTAAGTTCCCTACTAATGCATTGTTGGTGGAGTTGTGAACTGATCCAGCCATTCTGGAGAGCAATTTGGAACTATGCCCAAAGGGCTATGGGGCTGTGCATACCCTTTGACTCAGTAATGCCACTACTAGGTCTATATCCCCAAGAGATCACAAAAAAGGGTAAAGGATTCACATGTACAAAAATATTTCTAGCAGCTCTCTTTGTGGTGGCAAAGAATTGGAAATCAAGGAGATGCCCATCAATAGGGGAATGGCTGAACAAGTTGTGATATGTGAGTATAATGGAATACTATTGTTCTATAAGAAATGATGAGCAGGCAGATTTCCAGAAAATCTGGAAAGACTTGTGGACTGATGCTCAGTGAAATGAGCAGAACCAGGAGAACATTGTACACAGTAACAGCAACATTGTGTGATGATCAACTGTGATAGACATAACTCTTCTCAGCAATACAGTGATCCAAGACAATTCCAAAAGACTCATGATAGAAAATGCTCTCCAAATTCAGAAGAAAAGAACTGTGAAATCTGAACGCAGATTGAACCATACCATTTCTATTTCTTTTTGTTTTTTTTTTATTTTTTGAGGCATTCCCCTTTTGTTCTAATTCTTCTTTCACAACATGACTAATACACGAATATGTTTGATGTGATTATACATATATAACCTATATCAGATTGCTTGCTGTCTTGGGGAGCGGGGAGGGAAGGGAAGGAGGGAGAAAAATTTGGAACTAAAAATCTTATAAAAACAAATGTTGAAAACTATCATTGCATGTAACTGGAAATAATAAAGTACTATTAAAATTAAAAAAAATTAAGTTCCCTTGTAGTTGTGTGCTACACTTGATTAAATTTTTTTTTTTTTTTTTTGCGGGGCAATGGGGGTTAAGTGACTTGCCCAGGGTCACACAGCTAGTAAGTGTCAAGTGTCTGAGGCCAGATTTGAACTCAGGTACTCCCGAATCCAGGACCAGTGCTTTATCCACTGCACCACCTAGCCGCGCCCTTGATTAATTTTTTTGAGAGGGGTTGTTGCATTAACATTAGAAGAAATGCCTCTTACTGTTTTAGTGGGTGCTAAATGCATAGTATTAAAAACAGCCTGTCTTTCAGGGTAGAACACTGATTTTGGACCTGGGCTCTTCATTTTAGCAATAATAAACTAGACTGGAAATTCTCTTTTCTTTAACCACCGTCTTGAAGACTTTTTTTTATCATAAATAGGGTTTGGTTGGTTAAGAGATTCATGGGACCCATAGGACAAATCCACAGATGTAGGATAAATGGTAGGGAGAAAAGTAGGGGGTAGGGAGAGGAGAAGGTTCAAGCATCAGGTAATACTGGGAACTCCAAGAAATCAGTTAGCATTGGAGAGGTTAAGCAGCAGATAGCAGAGACCCACTCATAGGAGCTGGGTTCGAGGTTTTAATCCCTAGAATAATTCAGGGGAAAGGATAGGACCTAGGCACAACCCAAGACCTAGGGAGTTGGGTATTAGGCAGGGACCTGTGTACTATGTTAGAGGAATTAGAAAGAAACCCTGTTACTCAGGGGTGTAAAATGTAGGGCTCAGCTAGAGGAGAAGAAGACTGTTCCCAGCTAAAAGCACCTGCTAACTGATACTGAGCTAGTGGGGATTGGTGTTTGAACACAGAGTAAGGGGTAAATAGCATCAGCTACAAATCATCTGTAGGGCAGCTAGGTGGCACAGTGGATAGAGTGTGAGGCCTTGGGTCAGACAGATAGAAAGTCTAAAATAAATCAAACAACAAAACAAATCAACTACAGAGCTGGGAGTCAAGGAGATCCTTTCTTTTCTTTTTTTTTCCCCAGGGGGACATCCCTTTATTTTCCAATTTTAAAAGGTAGGAATACAAAGGATTACACATTGTGAACAGTTAGAGACTTCAAGGATCATTTAGTAGAAGCCTCTCATTTTAAGAAAACCACATCTGCTGGGGGCCAGGGGAGGGGCTGATCAAGGGTTGTAGGTGAGTCTTCTCTTGGCCTTGGGATGGGGCCTGGCTCAGCGCCTAGGAGGGTAGGAGCTCGATGATTAGGGGGTTCTCTGATCATCTGACTGGGAGTGATGTAGACCCTGGCTCCTGGATCTGTCTGGGCCCCAAATCAGGCAGGAACTGACCACTGGAGCAGCCAGAACTCTCTTCAGTTTCTTTCTTTTTTTTTTTTTGTGAGGCAATTGGGGCTAAATGACTTGCCCAGGGTCACACAGCTAGTTAAGTGTTAAGTGTCTGAGGCCGGATTTGAACTCAGGTGCTCCTGACTCTATCCACTGCGCCATCTAGCTGCCCCTCTTCAGTTTCTATACTGAGTCCTTTCTCCACAGGCTGTAAACATTGCATGCTATGAACCTGGGCTGGCCCAGGGGGCCTCTCTGGAAGGCCTGGTTCCAGAAGGATACTCCCAAATGCAAGTGAGAGTCCAACTTCTTGTTCTCAGAGTTCCGTATCATCTGGGCATAATCTATATCCTTCTGAGCTGGGAAGTACCAGGTGGAGCATCTTGGAGGAATCTGGGCCTTTTTCTGTGTGAGTAGATCAAGGGGCATTTCACCTGAGAGATCTATCAAGGATAAAACACTACACCATTTCACCAGCTGGGGGTAGATAGGATCAAGCTCTGTATGCATCTTATTTTCACAGGTTATAATCAGATCCTTTACTTCCATTTTGGCTGCTGGAAGCGCAGCTCTATGGTTGTTGTTGGTGCTGTTGGCAGAAGGTATTAGGCCCCTTCTCCACAAGAGCTGCTCCCCTCAATGAGGGGAGCAAGGGCTGCCTGCTGGTGCAGGATCAAGGTGCACTCATGTCATATAACATATGAAAATGACCTATGTTAGGATTCCATCCCTCACTACTCCCTCAGGGAGGGCAGGAGTTGTTTCTTTGCTTGTTCAATCTTTACTCTCTTTCACTCCCAATGCCCCACCCAATCCAGACGCTTTAAGCAGCAAGGGCTTAATCAATGTTTGCTAAAGGAGTGAACAGGTGGGTTGGGCTGCCAGTGCTTTTCTAACTGGGGACATTGCTTGAAGGTCTTGGTTGGGGGATAGGGGGATGTATGGTCAGCTACTCGATGGGTTGGCTGGCCTCTGCTGTCCTTTCCATCTCAAAAGTCTTGGAACCCTAAGGATGAATGAATGAATGAAGGGAGGTGCTGGCAGTAATTCACAGAAGTGCCCGAGAACTTCATAGGGTTTTTCGACAGACAGGCAGCAAAAGGGGGCGGGGGAGAGAAGGGGGTGGATAGAGAGCGAGAAGCAAGCAGATTCTTTCATTAGGAGACCAGAAGCAATTTTGATTTAGAAGATAGTGAGCATAAGGTTTCGTCATGATTCTGGCAGCTTTGTGAAGCACCTTTCTGTGCTTCATTTTTCTCATCATGAAAATGTTGGAGTTCTGAATTCCTTCCAGTTCTGAATTTTATGTTTCTAAAGAAGTAAGGAAGTGTTGTAAGGATTAAAATTGTCCAGGGTACAATAAAAGAGACTGAAGCAGAGCTCTGAGCCAATGGCACTTTATTAAAGGGTCCATGGTCCACTCTAATGAAGTTGACCTCAGATCTCCCTCACCAACTGAGATCCCCCTTCTTTCAGGGCCTTATTTTTATAATACTTGATACCAGATTTGATATATGAACATTCTAAAGAGACTATACAAAATACAGAATCCCATTCATTGATAAATCTTTCTTCTAGGGCAAAAAATGATGCATCAGCTAGAAATGGCAAGTCAGCAGTGGGGTTTCGGGCTGGGTGAAGCATGGGGCATCTCCACTGACTAAGTGGTCATAGGTCACCTGCTCCTGTTGGATGAGAGAGTGGTTTGGAGGTACAAAAATAAGTTGGGGGACTTTTCATGTCATTTTCATGTCACCTCCACCATGCTGGACATGGTCACCATGACAAGGAAAAACAAGGGTAGAAACCAGCCTCTAATTAGCTTCCTATGATTAAGCAAGTGAACTTACAATCTCCAGCTCACAGCTCTGGGGCCTAATATACAGAGCTTATAATCACTACCCCTATGGAATCATAGCAAACTGATTAATACTGATTGGAATAGAGTATGGAGTTCAAATGAATTGTTTCTCACAGTGTTTTGTGTGTCTTGTTTTGTTTTTACTTTTAAGGCAAACTGGGATAGGTACTAAACCTTTGATTTCATTGGTATAGGGAATTCAGGGATAAAGGAACCAAAGTTTATAGGCACATTGTCAACCATGTCTTAGAGGACTACAGGACTGAGAGGTTCAGTGGTTTGCTCTTGGTCATGTGGCCACCGCAGATCAGAACTGGGTTGAATTCTAAGGCCTGGTTTAAACCACTGGTACATTCTGCTACTAGCAACATTATAATGAAAATTCACGATTAGAGAATTAATTAGAATAAGTAAGGGTTGGTGACAAACCTCAGTTGAATTAGACTTAAAATTTAGTAGTCTTTAAAGTTTTGCATATCTTTTTTTTTGTGTGTGTGAGGCTATTGGGGCTAATTGACTTGCCCAGGGTCACACAGCTAGTAAGTGTCAAGTGTCTGAGGCTGGATTTGAACTCAGGTCCTCCTGAATCCAGGGCCAGTGCTCCATCCACTGCACCACCTAGCTGTCCCTAAAGTTTCATATATCTTTGATTTTGGGGGGGGGAGGGGAGAGGATCCAGACCTTTGATTTCATTGATGTAGGATACTTTTAGGAAGGAAAGTCCCTTTACCAAAGAAGATTGGAAACTATTTTGTTAGCTTGCTTTGTTAATTGAGTTGCTTAAGTTAACAACATGTATGTATCACAGGCAGGTTGTCCTGACTCTGAGACTAACTCTTTAACTATTAAGCACCCCTACTCTCACTAGAGATTGTTTTTAAACTAGTACAGTAAATACTGAGCACCAACTATGGACTATGTACAAATCATTGTACTAACTACTATGAGGGCATACAAGAAACATATAAAAGACTTATTTTCCTGGAAGAATTTATGATCTAGTTGTAAAGATATTAAAATGAGAAAATTAAGTAATAAAACCTTAAATAACTATACATTTTAAAATATAATATGTATATTAATTGTATAATGAGTTATGGTATAGACAATGAATACTGTAAGTTCTGAGGACAGAGAATCATCAGTGAAGACCAGAATATTCCTGGAAGGCTTTCATAGATCCTGAAGTATGAGGAAAATGTAGCTGTTAGAAGGGAAGTAGGAGGAAAGGTGGAAAGGAAGTAGCATTTCAAGAGTGTTGAATAGTATAAGTATTATTTGCAGGTGTCATTATTATTATTATTAAATATTGATATATAAATATTTAAAATAATATATAAATATTATCATTATTAAATATTTCTTTAAATTCAGTTTTTTCTTGAAAGAACTTGTGTTTCTATTTCCCCCAGGGGAGAAAATCTCATCCCCATCCCAGAGATACTATGCCAGAAACAGAAATTTATTAATTATCCTCATGGTCTTGGCCAAGACATAGCTCCCACCTGGCTCCTCTACTCTAGTGAAAGTTTACTCTAATGTCAGATTTAATTCGTTAAAGTAGTGAAAGACACTTGAAAGTTGAATCTACAAACCCAAATAGAAGAACTAATGATACTGACAAATGTCTAATAAAAACTGTGGTATGTCTATATGAATTGTTTGTAATATCTGCCTTTAGAATACTGGACGCTTGAACTTGTGGGCTATAATATATTTTTTTAAAATGTATTAGTCTATACATGTGCCTCATTAAAAAAAATGGTTTTTATTTCCATGTAAAAAGAATATCAGCTATTTCCAAATTGTTTCCTAATAAGAATTCCAGTTAACTTAGTTTAAGATACTGAAAAAGAATAATATAGGAATAGTTTCCGGTCTTCTACATAATTTCTTATTGGCTAAACATTAATTCACTTTGCATCTTCCACTCTTCATATTTGTCCTCAAACAAGCTTGATAGGCATATTTAGGTCAGCAATTTTGCTTCCTTTGCTTAAATGCTCAATTTCAATTGTGTTATTGCCAATTAAAGATAGGAATGCTTACTGACACACTTTCAGTGATTGATTCTCTGAGAAAGATTGCCATGGCCTCTTCCTGAAAATACTTTGTCATCTTTTCTTGTTCTAGAAGAGCTCGTTGCTATCTCTTATTCCTGCCTTTTATTTACATGATATGCAAAATAAAAGGTATTGCTACTGTCTATCCATGGTGGGAGGGATAAAGGACTGGATTTTAAGTCAGAGAACTTTAATTTGAATCTAACCTATTATTTACTACTTTTGTAACTTGGCTGGACCTCAGTTTCCTCATCTACAAGATGACCTCTATTTTGTCTTTCAGTTTTCAACCTATGATCCTATGATGGGATGGGAATAACAATAAAATTTCAATTCAGATTTTTTAAAAATTCAGATTAAAGCAAATCCCAAGGTCAAAAGGTCCAAAAAAAATCCTAAAATCCAAAGCAATCCTAGAGGCAAAAGGCTACCAAGAGAAAAACGAAACACTATTTGTCCTCAAAGGACTTACATTTTATTGCAGGGTAGAGTGGGTAGGTGAGGGAATCCAGCATTTTAACAAATTAATATGATACAATGGAAATTGAGGGGAATAACATTAATTTGGAGGATCTAGGTAGGCTTCACTGAGGAAGTGATACGTAAGATGAGCTGAAGGAATCCAAGGCTTCTGAAAGACAGAGACAAAATAGATGTACACTGCATGGATACATTTTGCATAAATGCTGATAGATAAAAGATGGATCCAGTCTTGAGTAAGGGGAATAACTAGTATTCCAGCTCAGCTAGAAAGTTGATGTCAACCTTATAAAAATAAATGTTGAAAAATATTATGACTAATGTAGAAATGTTTAACGTGATTGTACATATATAGCCTATATCAAATTGCTTTCTGTCTTGGGGAGGGGGTAGGGAAGGGAGGGAAGGAGAAAAAATTGGAACTCAAAATCTTATAAAAAACAAATGTTGAAAGTTGATGTCCATTTTCGATGTGTACATTTTACCTGATTGAAAAGGGGAAGTGGGAGGGTGAAGAATAGGAGCATTTGTGAAAGAAACTGTGGAAAAAAGCAGCTTGATAGAAAAAATGCATTCATTCAGGGAAAAGATGGCAGAAGTGTCCCATTTCCAAGCATTTGTTTTCATGTGAGTGATATGAGTACTTGGAAAGTAATAGCTGGAAAACCTTAATTCCTAAAACCTGTTTGGTGATTATAGGACAAATGTATATTTTCTAAGTATGGTATAGGTGGCAGAAAAGTTGATTTTGGTGCAACTTGAGATAGAAATGGATGATCACATTGAGGATTATGTTTTGAACCAATACAGTATACCTGAACCAAACTGAATTGAGCTTTGAGTTAATAGAAGAGCTCAAAACTGAGAATTGAACTTAGGAGAGACCTCTCATCAGGGCTAGCAAAAGACTTCCAAACTCTTACTACCACCTGCTGCTCAAAAGAATGGCCCAAATGAAAGCAGGTTTTTCCTTTGCCTTTCCCTGAACAGCCGTCTACTTCACTGCCTGAAGGATAGAAACCCTTCAGAGTCTAGTCAAGGGAACATACCTAAGCATGAATTCAGGCTTAGGGGTTTTCTGCTTTTGCTGAAAGAGCTTTATTCAGCTGTCCAGAAGAAAAGCGCAAAGAGACTCCAGACCCATCAGTGAAATGTTGTAAAGACTGTTCCTGATGGAGGAAAAGAACATCAAAACCTGAAGTCTAGAGTTGTGAGTTACCTATGTATATACTTCTCTCCTATGATTCTATGAATTCATGTCCCTTTTTACCCCCCTCCCCCAGACAGTGTGTGCATCAGTCAGATTGTGTGTCCACAGGCTACAGGCAGAATACTTTGTTATAATTCCTGCTTTGGCTTCTGTTCAGTAAATGGGTCTCATTAAGAGTTAATGAACTTCATTTGGCTGCACTGTAAAATGAGAAGTACTGCTATTTTAAGTTGGGGCCAAGGAGCTAAAGTGTAGAAGTGTATTTTGTCCACCAAAATTACTTCTGGAACCATGGGAATGTGTTGTAATCACCACCCCTTCTAGGAACCACCCAATTCGGTACCATGAGTATAGAATGAGCAAGGGGAAAGAGAAGAGAAAGGGAGAGGAAAGGAGAAAAGGGGAAGTGGAGGGGAAAGTTACATTGAGTATGTCAAAGAGAGTGGTAAGAGATAAAGCTGGAAAAGTTGATTTGAGCTAGGCTATGCAGGGCTTTACATGGTAGACTGAGAGATTTTTATTTTATCCTCAAAGAAATATGAATCTACTGAAGGTTACTGGTCAAGGGTTAGACATGCACGTAGAGAAGTTTATTTTGGCAGCTATGTGGAAGAAGGGATTAGAGAAATAGAAAGTAGAATGAGCAATTAGACGGTGAGCAATTAGACAATTATTACAACAGTCCAGATAAAAGGAAATAATGGACTAAGTAATAGGGACATTTGTGAAGGGAAGGAAGTAAGTTGAAAAATATTGTAGAGGTTGAATCAGCAAGATTTGGCAACTGATTGGATGTGACTTGGTATAAAGAGGAAAGAGTCAAGGATAACTAGGAGGTTGTTTTCCTAAATTTCCCAAGTCTATCTATCTGGCACCGATAAGGTGCATGTGGACTACAACATATTTACTGTTAATTTCATTTTAGTTGCTTTAATGGTGTTATGCAATATGTATAGGCCAGAAGCCATTGGAGTTACTCCTAGACTACACATATCATCCAAACCTTGGAATATATTTGGCATTTGACTCCAGGGTAGAGAAAATTAACCTGTTCTGGGTTGCCCTTAACACATGATTCTTGGTTTATATCTATGTGGGCACACTATAGCTAACCTGCCACCTATTGATCCATAAGCTAAAAATGGTTGGTTTGATTGTTTTTTACATTTTTAAATACAACAAAAATTTATTTGAGAATGTTAAAAAAACATTCTTAGCTTGGGGCCTTACAAAAATAAGCTGATTATTTATTTAGTGACAAACCCCAACACCCCAAAGAATGGTAACTTACATTTAACAGAGATCTAGATTTATGCTGAGCAAGCTCCTGATGATAACCGTAATTATCTCCATGGTTTGGGAGGGTCCCAGGATGAGTGGAACAGCTGGGACTACTCAGGGCCATCTTGATATACTTCCATGTATCTTAAAACCAATGGAGAGGGGGCAGCTAGGTGGCACAGTGGATAAGGCACCAGCCCTGGATTCAGGAGGATCTGAGTTCAAATCCGGCCTTAGACACTTGACACTAGCTGTGTGACCCTGGACAAGTCACTTAACCCTCGTTGCCCTGCCAAAAAAACAGAAACAAAAATCAAATCAAAACAAAACAAAATCAATGGAAAGCTTATGTAAGTCAGTCACTTGAGTATGTTCTATACATCAGATGATGTACATCTTTTGAGTGCTGTAGCTCAGACTAAGTTTCTTTGTGCCATGGAGGTATATAAGCACCGTCAAAAGTACAGGGAGATAAATTAGTATTTGGAAAGCCAGGTTTTCTATATTGTATAACACAGAAGCTTAGTTTCTTAAGTCCATCAGTATATAGGAATGAGAAGTAATGCCCTATAACTTTAATTTTAGTGTTGGATAGAAAAGAAGCCATGTAGAAAGGGAATACTAAAGGACATGGAGACCTAGTACTTGAGAGCAATTCCATAAGTTTCTTTAATTTATCCAAATTGAACCTCCTGTTGCATTATAGGATTGTAGTAATGCCCCTCCCTATTCTTGGCCTGAGCAATTAGTAGTGCCTTCAAAACTTGAGGGAAAAATACTAGAAAAATACACAAAGGATATAAAAATATTCATGCTTATGATTTTGGATAGGAGGAAGAACTTAACATTTCAGTGACAGAATAGACTTTTCTATGTCCTTATATTCGCCCCCACCTCCAAGCTTTCTGTTACTGCCTTCCATCTAAAATTATCTCTCAAACTGTACAAATCTTGTATGTACATAGTTCCTTGCATATTACCTTTCCCATTAGAATATGAGCTCCATGGTTTTTGCCTTTCTTTGTGTTACCATTGCTTACTTAGCACAATTTGTAAATGTTTGTTGACGATGATGATGAGATAACAATTCACAGATTCCTTTTCAACCCGTGTTATTCTTTTTCTTAATGTTAAATTTTATTTGTCTTTTTCAGCCAGGTCATTGGAGAACTTGAAATATTATGCTGCAGGGGCAGCTAGGTGGCACAGTGGATAGAGCACTGGCCCTGGAGTCAGGAGTACCTGAGCTCAAATCTGGCCTCAGACACTTAACACTTATTAGCTGTGTGACCCTGGGCAAGTCACTTAACCCCAATTGCCTCACTAAAAAAAAAAAAAAAAGAAAGAAATATTATGCTGCTGCCTTTATTGCTCTATGTATCACTGAGAAATATATTCTTTCTATTGCTGTCCCATTTAGAAGACACCATGAGTCCTTTTACCCTAGTTTCTCCAGAAATTTGTTCAGTTACATGGTTTCCCTTTTGTTTATCTTTTTGTTAGATTTATCCAAAACCGAAAGAAGGATACTAAAGGCTCCTGTGACTATTATGTTAGTCTGTGTCTTCTTGTAACTCTGGCCTCTCTCTTTTCTCTGTATTCCTCATGCAGTCAAAACTTCCAAAGTATCTACTCTGGGCAGTTTCTTCCACTGCTTTGTAGAGCATGCCCAATTGATCTTTCTTCTCTATTATTGCTCACTCCCAGAACAAAGCCTATTATTACAGGTATCAAAGAGGATGCTGTTCTATGGAGGGGCCCTCCCCCCACCATGTCCCTGATTATGCAGCTCACCACTATTCTATATCCTCCTGTTCTCATTTCCCCCCACATTTGCTTCAAAATCTCCCAATGTCTATACTCTCCCATTCCCCCAGGTACCAGTTGCCCATAGAGGTTCTAAGTCGTCGTCCCCCCCCTCCCCCCCCGCCCCCAAGGACAGATAGACTTTTCAAGTACCAAATTCCCCAGGCAAGACCTGGGTAAGAACCTTGCCTCCCTTCACAAACCACCTATCTTTACCTACAGAAGCAGTCATCAGTGGAACACCCTTTCATCACTAAAGTAAGGCCTTCTTCCCCCCACAACCCTTTTAATCCTTCCCCTTTTCTTCTTACCCTCTCAATTGTGGACTTTTCTCTTTTTGAAATTGTAGAGGTTAACTTCCCCTCATTGCTAGCTTTTGATTTGACCTTGGGATATCACATTCCTCTCTATCCTTTTGTTTCCCTTTCATGAACCTTTTCATGTTATAATGTTTCATTGACCTGTAAGCAGGGTGTCTCCAGGTGGTAGTGGTCCCTTATACCTGCTGTCCACCTCTTTACTATTATTGTTACCAGATTTGTACCTTCACTCCTGTCTTCTTGTGGACATTTAGAAAGGAGTCTCTTACTTGTCTCTACTGTCACTCTATTGCTGTGGCTGTTCTTACCTTTTGCTCTTTTTACCTTTTACCTTTACTCTTCATATATTTCTGTTGTTTGAGGTGTTTGAGAAACAGATACTCTTTAACCTTTGGCATGTCCAAGATCAGAGACAGCTAAAATTTCTTTATCTTTGGCATATAATTTCTGTCTTGAAGAGGTTTGAAAAGTTATGAGTATCAGAGAAAATGTCTAGTCTACCATCTTGTTGCTAATGTTATCCACTTCTTTTCATAGTAGTATATCCTTTGAATATTGATTTTATTTTATGTTATTTATTTATTTTTTTAAATGGCAGGGCAATGAGGGTTAAGTGACTTGCCCAGAGTCACACAGCTGGTAAGTGTTAGGTGTCTGAAGCCTTATTTGAACTCAGGCCCTCCTGAATCCAGGGCCAGTGCACTATCCACTGCCTAGCTGCCCCTGAATATTGATTTTTAAAAAGGTAGATAGAGTTTTGTTTTAAAAGAAAGCCTTGGTGCCATTAAAATCATGCATAATTTTCAATACAAACCAAGCTATTCTACTTGTATTTAATTTCAGGTCAAGTTCTATCCACTGCATATAATGGACTATTACTAAGGATTCAGATAAACTAGGCTGAACAATTCTTCTACTTGGGTTTCCCCGTGTAGATATTTGCCAAATTCTTTTGCATGATTATGGATCTCATTTTGGAGGTTATACAATGTTCTGAGGTTTGAGGCAATCTTCAAAATGGCCTCTATGAACAAGAGCATCTGGAGACCTCATCATCTATAAGAAATCCTTCTTGGCTTTGGTATCTTCACTGGATATCTTCAGTGAAAGTAATAACACTTTTGGTGAGAACATGTCCTCCTGTTTTATGCCTTGCTTGATATTAATGATCAGAAATTCATTGAAAAGCTTTCCTCTGTTATATTTTTCTTTCCTTCCTTCCTTCCTTCCTTCCTTCCTTCCTTCCTTCCTTCCTTCCTTCCTTCCTTCCTTCCTTCCTTCCTTCCTTCCTTCCTTCCTTCCTTCCTTCCTTCCTTCCTTCCTTCTTTCCTTCTTTCCTTCCTTCCTTCCTTCCTCTCTTTCTTTCTTTCCTTTTTTTTTTTGTGGGCAATGAGGGTTAAGTGACTTTCCCAGGGTCATACACCTAGTAAGTCTCTAGTGTGTGAGTTCACATTTGAACTCAGGTCCTCCTGAATCCAGGGCCAGTACTTTATCCACTGCGCCACCTAGCTGCCCCCCTCTGTTATAGTTTTCAAGGAATTTTCTATGATTTTAACATATGGATGAAGGATACCATGTTGAGAGAGAATTTTTAAGGTAATACTTGTTCTACCAAAGCAGATTCTCTTTTATAGTTTTGATTGTTTGTTTTTTGTTTGTTATTTTTGTCCTTCACTCTAGAAGAAGACTATAACTTTGGAGTGATGTCATGACTTGCATGGAATTGGATTTGAGTGAGGCAGGGCTATGAAAATTCACCAGCCTCACTCTCTCCTTTAGAGCTATCTGGGTCTACTGGCAAGGTACATATCAGGGCAACTAAAGATGGCCCCAGGAGTTGGGTTTAAATGACTTGCTCAAGGTCACACAGCTAGAAAGTGTACGAGGTGAGATTTGAACTCAGGGGCAATTCACTATCCACTGTGCCACCTAGCCGCCCCTTTTTAAAATAATAAATCAGTAGTAAAGTAGGATCTTTGCATTCTCTGCATCTTATAGACAACTCTGTGATGGTAATGATGGAGGATACTATAGGTATAATATAGTATAAAAAAGTCTATATGTTCCATTCTTAAACCTTGTATATATGACACATACTAAGATATAGAGAGATAGTGTGAGATTTAAAATTGGATATACAAGCATTAAACTCCCCCTTTAACTTTTCCCTTTTATATATCTCCCAGACCACTAAGAAAAAAAGAAGCCTCTGAGCTTTAATCAGTGAGGGATTAGCCTTTATTGTTTGAGAATTAATTAGGCAACAAACAGGTGAATTAGGGAAATAGGAAAGTAGAAATACAAATGAATAATCTTAAATCTAAACTTAGTCTATATTCTTTTATAAAACTCACCAAATCCCAAAACTGCCTGCCAGGCCAAGAACCAGAGCCAATCACCAAAAGCGTACGCCTTCAAGCCAGAGTTTGCGAGACTGAGAGAGAACTTCCGTTCTACTCCCAGTTTTAAGTTGGAGTCCCAGAAGTATGGCATTCTTGGCCATGCTCTCCCTGGCAGCAGCAGGTGCACAGCTGTTCGTCACGGTCTCCTCCTCAAAAGGGCAGTCCTTCAAAAGCCACTTCAGTAGCATGCGTTCAACTCTCAAATGATTAAGATAAAACTTGTTTTTTTTACCACAATAGATAGATAAAGATATAGATGTAGTAGACTGGAATAAAAAAGACATACAGGTAGTCTAGAAAATTTTGATAACAGAACAATTTTAGGTAAGAAACTCAAGGAAAGATTCAGAAAGGAAGTATCACCCAAACTGAGTCATTAAGGAAGTTAAGAATGCTGAAAGGAGATAGGGAGGGACTCCATTCTGCATGTAATCCTGCAGGAGATGCCTGTAAAATTCTGTAAAGTGAATTCACTGGACAGAAAGGGATGCCTTAGAAATATTCTTTGGTTAACATCTTTTTTGTTTGTGTTTGGAAAGCAAGGTATTTATTATTATTTGAATTGTTTACAACATGAAAAACATTTCCATATGAGCCATATTGCAAAAGAAAACACTAACAAAATAAAATAACAAAGGTAAAGAAAATGAAAAAAGTATGCTTCACTCTGCATTCAGAATTTATCAGTTCTCTCTGTGGAGGTAGATAGCTTCTTTCATTATAGAGCCTTTGGAATTGTCTTGGACCATTGTCATGATCAGAGTAGCTAAATCTTTCACAGTTGATCATTCTTATGATATTGTTGTTAACTGTGTATCGTGTTCTCCTGGGTTCTGCTCATTTCACTTTTTATCAGTTCATATAAATCTTTCTAGGTTTTTTGAAACCATACTCCTCCTCATTTCTTATAGCATAATACCATTCCATCACAACAATATACCACAACTTGTTCAGCCATTCCCCAATTGATGGACATCCCCTTGATTTCTAATTATTTGTCACCACAAAAAGAGCTACTATAAGTATTTTTATACAAATAGGTCCTTTTTTAAATTTTTCCTTGATCTCTTTGGAATTCAGACTTAGTAGTGGTATTGCCAGTTTAAAGGGTATGAACAGTTTTATCACCTTTGGGCATAGTTCCAAATTATTCTCCAGAATAGTTAGACAAGTTTACAACTCCACCAGCAGTGAATTAGTGTCCCAGTTTTTCCATACCCACTCCAGCATTTGTTATTTTCCCTTTGTGTCATGGTCCAACTTTTTTTCCTGATTTAGATGGGATGATAAGATCGGGGTTCTTTTCTCTCCCCAACAACATGAGTTGGACTAATTTTACCCTGAAACATGGAAAACCATCTCTGGCACTTTATTGGCCCAGAGACCAAGGCTTAAGCTATACCTTCCTTTGGGGGGGGGAGCAGGGCAATGAGGGTTAAGTGACTTGCCCAGGATCACACAGCTAGTAAGTGTCAAGTGTCTGATGCTGGATTTGAACTCAGGTCCTCCTGAATCCAGGGCCTGTGCTTTATCTGCTACACTACCTAGCTGCCCCCTAAGCTATACCTTCCTTGATGTAGCTTCCTGGTAGTCTCTAGTAATCTGAGGATATAAAAAAGCCTTCCCACATGGAGTTAGAGATCTTTAGACTTGGTGGATATTGAGTCACTTATGTTTCCATATGGAGACCAAGGGGACCACATCGACCCTCCCCAAGAGATGGGCTCTGTAAACATTTCTGTCATTGTCTGGTAAATAGTTACAGAAAAAAAAAGATCATCACAGAGCATTTGAGTGTCTGCTTTAAGGATCATAAGAACTTAATATGAGAGAGGAAGAAGGACATTCATGTTAATACTAATTACATCATGTCCGATTTCTGTAGGTACACTGGAGCTGCTTTCTTTTGGTATGATAATATGCTAACATGCTTTAAAATGTAGGATTGTGAAAACAATACTCTGTTTATTAATGACATTAAATGTAGGCTTTTGACTTTAAAATAGTCATGCATATTACTTAATTTTAAAATGAATGCTCCTTAGGAAAATGAAAAACTTTTCAATGGTTACTGTGAAATTGTAATAAAAATATCTGGCAAAAATGATTATTAATTACTTACTATTGATCCAATTTTGCTTGTAGTGTATGGAGAGAAATTTTTTAAATTTAATTCCAGGAATATGTAATAGTAACAAGAATCACAACATTCAGAGATGGTAATAGTTAATGAACTACAATTCAAATACTGTGACTAGGTGTGAATTCCCATTGAGCTCTAGTTTAAAAAATACAGAAAAAGCAAAGAGTAGTGCTGTTCTCTTTAAAAAATGTCTTTTCTGATAACTGACTACAAAAGAACTTTATATGTTCAAGTCAGGCAAAAGTAGTGGGAATAATTTAGCAAAATGCTTTCAAAATAGAAAGAATCAATACTTAAGAGTTGTTAATTTCCAGCTTCACCTCAGACATTGTTTCTGATTATATATAATGCAAAAAGCATATTCACAATGGTAAAACAAAAAGGATGGGGAAAATCAATTATTTCTCTATGTACTATGAGAATACCTTCCTAAGCTTGAAAGCTTAACTAATAATACACTCAGAAAGAGCACTCTTCACAGTGGGTCATAAAAATGACTTAATTGGAAAGACAATGTGCCTGGCATGAATACACAGTAGGTCCTATTCAGTAAAGTCCTGAGGTTTCATGTTAACATAATGAAATATTGTACTATTCCTTGTAAGCTAAATTTTTCTTTATCTCCTCAAATCAATAGCCTAATGACATTTGGGTCCAACTCTGATTGCATCTAAGTTTGAAGCTGTTTTTTGGAGAAAGCCTATGAGACCAATCATATTATCACATTTCTTTTCCTTTTTTACTCTATCATATTTCTCAGGGCTGTAGTTTTCTCAAGATTGTTGTTATAACAGGGGCTCAGTCAAATGGCTGGACCCAATTAGGGATGACTGGGGCTTGGATGTCAAGTAGACAAATAGGGTCAGTGGAGTAGATCAGAAAAGTCTGAAGAAAAAGCATTATACATCCAGGGGTATTTGTAATCAATGTCAGGTTGTAAAACCACAACCAGTGCTAGCTAAGGGGAGGCAACACTGGATAGAAAAAATAAACACTGGCTTTCATTATCAGCAATCATTTGTTAACCACTCACTATGCACAAAGTTTTATTCTAATGCTAGAGATACAAAAACAGAAATAAAAATGACTTAGGAATTCCTGTCTTCAAGTAAAAATCCCACTATTTATTTCAAATGAATTAAAATGATTAAAAAGAATCAAGAATCTTTTTACTCTGTCCATTGGGTAGTCTCCCATTATGACAGTCAAATAGACTTAATCTAGCTTTGCATGGTTTCTCTTTGGTTGTTCTTATCACATTGTTGCATTCCTGTCTGATGGAAACATATTTTTCTTTAAATCTACCTTTTCTTTCTGCTGTTGATTGTCCTCTCTTTCCTCCCCAACTTTTTTCCTTCTTCACCTCCTCCTTCTCTTCCCCTCTTTTTTCTTCTCTTGATGTGAATCACAGAACTATAGGGTTAGGCCTCAGAGGTTATAAACACAAATGCCCTTACAAGTAGTTTTCCAACTTCTGCTTGAAGACCTTCACTGCTGGGGGATTCAGTATCTCCTGAGGTAACTCCTTCCTTTATGGGAGAGCTCTAATTGTTTTGAGAGTTGTCTATATATCAAGCTGAAACCTAAGTTTCTGAAGCTTCTATCCATTGTTCCTACTTCTGCCCTCTGGGACTAACTAAAACATCTAATCTTTCTTCTATGAAACAACTCTTTATATGTTCTTTTGGGGTTCTTTATCTAGGCTGTTTTATTTGAACTCTAAGTGTCACAAAAATGTTAGACTACTACTGATTTGTCATTAATTTGACCTGTGGGAGCATGCAGATGAAGTTATTTGTCTCCATTTTGGTGGAGAGAAGACAACCACTTGGAAACAAAGTTACATGGTAACTTGTGGACAGTGAAGATCCTTGTAAAGATTAAGCCAAAGTACGTTTGAACTACATTAGTATAATTATTGGGGAATGGCCTCGGTAGTACCATTTGTTGTCCTTTAGAAATAGGGTACAGGTAGCAAGAGTTAGTAAACAGCTTGTTAACTAACTGCATGGGTTATCTCCTAACCCAAATGTGTGACTCCAAATTGGGAAGTTACAGATGAGACCTACAGGTTGGAGGCCCTTGGACATTATCCCATCCTGCTCCTAAAATTGTGTTCTTGATGGATTTTAAGAGGTTTCCATTAAATCCAGGGGAATTTAGAACCTTATTATCTCTTCTATTTGAGCTTCCCCACTCCCTCTCTCCTGTGTCCCAATTCAATGTTTTATTAAGGGAACTCTACTTATTATGAGCTTTTGCCTTGGCTACCTGTGAGACCCAAGACAAGAGAAGTAAATTACTTCTCTGAACCTCAGTTTCATGATCTGTAAAATGAGGGAGTTGTACTATATGAACTTTAACCCTCTTAGTTTTAACTTGAAAAACCTAACTGGCACTGAAATGAGAATCTACAGTTATGCCACTGTGATGCTTAAAAAGATTATGAGATTTTTTTTGTTGTTTTTCAGTCATTTTCAGTTGTGTCTGACTCTTCATAACCTCTTTGAGGGTTTTCTTGGCAGAGATACTGGAGTGTTTTTACATTTCCTTCTCTAGCTCATTTTGCAGATTAGGAAACTGAGGCAAACAGGGTTCAGTAACTTGCTCAGGGTCACATAGCTAGGGAGTATCTGAGGCTAGATTTGTACTTTGGTTTTCCTGACATCAGGGCCAGCACTCCAGCCACTCTGCCATCTAACTGTCAATGAGAGCTGTGCTCACACAAATGGTTCAAGCACAGCAGAAACTATTCTGTGTAACATAATGCCTTAGTTTCTTTATTTTTTTATTTAAAAAAAAATTTTTAGCAACAAACATTTATTTTATTTTTTCTAGTTACAACATTCTAGTTTTCAACATTTATTTTCATAAGATTTGGAGTTCCAAATTTTTCTCGCTCCCTCCCTCCCTATCCTGCCCCCTCCAAAAGACCACAACCAGGTTATATATGTACAATCCACAAGTGTTCTTTTTATCAGTTCTTTCTAAGGGGGTGGATAGTAAGCTTTGTCATTAGTCCCTTGGGGGTTGTCTTGGATCATTGCATTGCTGAGAATAATTAAGTCATTCACAATTGCTCACTAAACAATACTGCTGTCACTATGCACAATGTCCTTTCAGCTCTGCTCACTTCACTATACATCAGTTCATGAGTTTTTCCAGGTTTTTCTGGGATCATCCTGTTTGTCATTTCCTATAGCACAATATCATTCCACCACAATCATAAAAAACAGCTTCTTCTGTCATTCCTCAATTGATGGACATTCTCTTGATTCTCAATTCTTAGCCAGCACAAAGTTGCTATAAGTATTTTTTGTACAATTTTTCCCCCTTTTCTCTTTTTCATGATTCCTATTGTTAACTGTTTCCCTTCCATCCTATTCCCTTCCCCATGATATTTATTCTATTATCCATCTTCTTTCACCCTATCCCTCTTCAAAAGGGATTTGCTTCTGTCCCCCAATCTGCCCTCCCTTCTTTTGCCCCTCTTTCTTTATCCCCTTCCCCTCCTATTTTCCTGCAGGGTTATAGAGATTACTCCACCCAATTGAGTGTGTATGTTATTCCCTCCTTCAGCCAATTCTAATGAGATTGAGGTCTTTGAGCCAATTTTGATGAGTGTTAGGCTCATTTACTGCCCAGATTAAATAGATTACTCTACCCAGTTGGGTGTGTGTGTTAGTTCCTCCTTGAGGCAACTCTGATGAGTTTAAGGTCTTTGAGCCTTTTCTGATGATTGTAAACTTCATTTACTGCCCTGCTCCTCCCCGATCTCTTCCCCCATTCCATAAGCCTTTTCCTGTTTCTTTCATGTAGGATTTCACCTCTGCCCTTCCCCCTCACCCAGTGCATTCCAGTCACCCCTCGATTTAACCCTAAAGATGTCATCATAGGGCAGCTAGGTGACACAGTGGACAAAGCATCCATCCTGGACCCAGGAGGATCCCAGCCAAAACCTGGCCCCAGACACAAGACAGTCACCCACTGTACGACCCCAGGTATGTCCCCCAGCTCCAATTTTTTATGGTTCTCTAGGATCTTGTATTTGAAAGTCAAATTTGCCATTCAGTTCAGGTATTTTCATCATGAATACCTGAAAGTCCTCTTTTTCATTAAAGTCCCATTTTTTCCTCTGAAAGATTATCAGTTTTGCTGGGTAGGTGATTATTGGTTGTAATCCCAATTCCTTTGCCCTCTGGAATATCATATTCCATGCCCTCCATTCCTTTACTGTAGAAGTTACTAGATCTTGTGCTATCCTGACTGGGGCTCCACAGTACTTGAATTCTTTCTTTTTGGCAGCTTGCAATATTTTCTCCTTGACCTGAGAGCTCTGGAATTTGGCTATAATATTCCTGGGAATTTTCTTTTTGGGATCTCTTTCTGGGTGTGATTGGTGGATTCTTTCAATTTCTATTTTAGCTTCTGCTTCTAGAATTTCAGGGCAATTTTCCCTGAGAATATCTTGGAAGATGATGTCTAAGCTCTTTCCTTGATCATGGTTTTCAGGTAGACCAATAATTTTCAAATTATGTCTCCTGGACCTATTTTCCAGGTCAGAAGTTTTTCCCAGAAGATATTTCACATTGCCTTCTATTTTTTTATTCATTTGTATTTGCTTTGTTGTGTCTTTGTTTCTCATAAAGTCGCTGGCTTCCATTTGTTCAATCCTCATTCACAGGCAATTATTTTCATCAGAGAGATTTTCCATTTGGCTTTTCAAGTTGTTGACTTTTTTCTCATGTCTTTCCTCCATTACCCTCATTTCTCTTTCTGTTTTTTCCTCTACCTCTCTAATTTTATCTTCAAAGTCCTTTTTGAGCACCTCTGTGGCCTGAGACCAATTCATATTTTTCTTGGAAGCTTTAGATATAGGGGCCCTGACATTGACATCTTCCCCTGAGGGTGTACCTCCATCTTCCTTGTCACTAAAGAAACTTTCTATGGTCCTCACCTTTCTCTGTCTGCTCATCTTTCCTTTCTTTTTCTTGACTTTTAGCTCCTTAAAGTGGGGCACTATTTCCAGGCTGCAGTATCCCAAGCTTCAGAAGTCCCAGGTTGTATGATTTAAGGAGGATCAGGTTCTTCACTCACCTGGCCTGTTCCCTGGTCCATACATGACACCAGACCAACTTGCTAATCAACCAGCTTTGTGTATTGTGGTTGTTAGCTCTGACGAGCCTGTGCCCCTCCCTGACCTGGGCCACTGCTACTCAAGCCTACCTCCTGGTTCCCAGCAGGGGTGAAAAACCTAAGTTCTGCCTCAGCACCAGCATAGACCTCTGTAGTCTCCCCCCTGCCAAGGGCTCAGCCCTCTCACCAGACTATCAGATTAGTTCCAGATAACACTGGCACTTCAACTGATTCAGAGACTCTGGGGATCTCCCTTTCTGGTGAGGCCTTCCTGGGACTGGATCTGTGTCAGAGTGACTATGGGGTTGGACTCCACTACTGTCTCAGCACAGCAGCTACCTCCTTCTGACCTTCCAAGCTGTTCTTGCTTAGATGATTTCAGCATATTCTTCTGTGGGTTTTGCTGCTCCAGGCATTATCCTATAGTATTATTTGGATGTTTTTTGGAGTGATCATGTCGTGAGTTTGAGAACTCACTGCCTTTCCTCCAATGCCTTAGTTTCTAATTTCTTATTATAACCTGCAGTTCAGGGCCTTCATGCTCTTGGCTTACGTGGACCAGATTTGACCTTGAGGTAGTCCTTCCCTTCTATTTGATTGCTCTATTTTATAGTATGTCTCAAAAAATCAGGTCTCTTTGGCTCATTTTTCCTTTACCCAGAATTCCATCTTAAAAACCTCAGAATTTAGCTTTAATATAGCTCATGTCTACATCTCCACAGATGTAGAAAGGATCCCCAGTTCTTGAATGAGTGTTCAGGTTAAGAATGAATACTGGGGGTAGGGGGGGTGGGGGGGGGTGCAGCTAGGTGGCACAGTGGATAAAGCACTGGCCCTGGATTCAGGAGGACCTAAGTTCAAATTCTACTTCAGACACTAGACATTTAGTAGCTGTGTGACCCTGGGCAGGTCACTTAACCCTCATTGCCCTGCCAAAAATAAAATTAATTAATTAAAAATTAAAAAATAATAGGCGCAGTGGATAAAGAATTAATACTGGGTACAGAACAGCCTTTATTTCACCTCTCAGGCTATACAGAAAACATACACAGGACTTATGATAGCCAATACACAAGCAATATAATTCTCTTCCCAACTTCCTCCAGAAGGCACCATGTTATCCCTCAGACTCCTCACTATACCCTGTTGTTTGGACTCCTCTCAGAAGAGAAACAGATTATAATTGCTAAAAAGGCACCTCAGAATAATTCTGGTGAATTCTACTTATACCTTAGGGACACATCCAGGTGTCTATCATTTTAGTACTAGTCCAAGGACTTGGATTCTTCCTGGAAGGAAAACAAACTTGATGTTGCTAAGGAGGTAAATCCTTTCCCATCAGACTTGTATTTTCTGAATAACTCATGGAAACAGCAGAGGGCAAAGTCCAAGTCTTTTGTTTACCCTACTTAATGGCTCAAATCCTATCTTGGTGCTTCTCCATTTATAGAGTTCCATGAGTTTGAGTATCTTTTCCCCAATAGGGTGGTGCTGCCCTGGAAATCCCCTTTCTTTATTTTTTTATTTTCCCCATGTTACATGCTAAAACAATTTTAAATGATTTTTTAAAATTTGAGTTCCAAATTGATCTAAGACAATCACAAAGGGCTCATGATGAAATATGCTATCCGCTTCCCAAGAAAGAACTGATAGTTTGAATACATATTGAAGCATAGTTCCTTCCTTCCTTCCTTCCTTCCTTCCTTCCTTCCTTCCTTCCTTCCTTCCTTCCTTCCTTCCTTCCTTCCTTCCTTCCTTCCTTCCTTCCCTTCTGAGTCTTCTTGTACAAAATCCCCTCTCTCTATACAGTAACTTGGGATTCAGAAATTTGACAATATTCAAGAAATCTCCCTCCACATACTATCCAGGAGGCTGGGGTCCAGAACTCTCCAGGAATTCTCCAGTCATAAAGTTTCCCTGACTCAAAATAGCTATCAGCTTTTCCAGCAGGGTAGTGTGAATTCATTGACTTCATCTCTGTCCCTCTATCTCCTTCAACATATCCAGTTCCCTTGCCCCCCAGTCAGGATCTATGTTCATTCAGCTTTGCTGCTCTCTCAGGATCTCTCTGGAAGATAAGCAAAAAGGGAAAGGCTGATTCTGCAGTTGTGTACCCTTTTTATAGTCCCACCACAGGAGATTGGCTCTGGTCCATAATAGACTAACCAATGAATTCAATTCATCCCCAATGGATGAAATACTATTAAAGACCCAAGCACATTCTTACTACTCTATAAGATCACCAAGTTTGTCAGGGAACTCCCCTGATCACTCCCCTACATTATCTTTTGATCACTAACTCTCATTTTGATAGACTGTCTCCAGAATCCCTTGATACAAAGAAAAGTAATTTAGTTCTAAGAGAAAACTTTTTTCTTTGTCCTGATTATGTGCTTCACACTCTAAAGGAAGCCAGTGGCAAATAAAATCATGAGCTCTATGGTGTATTTATGTTAACTAGCAATAAATTTTAAATGAAGTTTTCAAGTAAGTAATCCCATTTTACCTTCCTCACAGGGGTGTTGTGCTGTTTAATATTCCTTCAGCTACAAATACTCATCGAAGTACCTGGAGGTCTTTAGGAGAAATGTTATAAACATAAAATTCTTTTTAGATGAGGTGGGGTGATCTAATTGTTTAGAGCACATAAAAGAGTGTTGGGCTTGAGTTCAGTAGAGACTAGGTCAAGCCTTCTCTCCGGTACTTCCTTGGCAGAGCCAAGTCATTTTATTTCTCTGAGCCTTAGTTGTCTCTGAAAAATGGAGATAATTCAAGTAGTATCTATCTCATGGGGCTGTATCAAATAAGAAGCACATGACAAACCTTAAAGTACTACATAAATATCGATTGTTAATATTATTTATATTAGTTTGGGTTATTTGAATCCAGATACCATCACAGAAATAAACATTTAATACTCATTTAACAGTTACTTTTCTTTCTTTTGGTAATGAGCCCCTGGAAGTCAATAAGACTATTTGACTGCCAACAGGTTTGGGGCAGGGATTAACTAGTCTGAGCATTAGTTTCTTTCTTTTTTGGGGTCAAGTTTCTGAGGCCGGATTTGAACTCAGGTACTCCTGAATCCAGGGCCAGTGATTTAACCACTGCGCCATCTAGCTGCCCGAGCATTAGTTTCTTAACAAAGGAACTACCTTCACTACAGGGATTGTTCCATCAATAACTTTGCCCCAAAATGTTAACTTCTGCTGCACTGAATTTAGTTTCATAAGAAACTTTAAAATTCAATTAAATGATTCAAATTAATTCAATTCAACAGGCATTTTAATTGTGTCTACTATGTGTAAGGTCCTCCTAGTATAGAAATGTATACTATAAACCCTTTCTGTGGTATCTGTTTCTTGTACGTCAAGGAGCAGTGGGGCAAGAAGAGAGTGGCAAGAGAAGAAATTTGTCAGATGAAGTATGATGAAATGCACTTTTAGCAGAGGAGTCTCACAATCAAGATCAAGAATGGATTCTGGCGTCAACTGTTGAGGGCCAACTGTTGAGTCTTCTCACCCTGCTCTTCAATGGGCTCTTCAAAGAGTAGTCCCTGGAGCTTTTGATTTCCCAAGTGCTTTGGATTCCAATGCTATGTCTTCATACTAGGGGAAGAAGCAAGATGCTCATTCTCCAAGAATTCAAAGTTTCAGTGCTTTCATTCAAAGATTGCAAGCATGAGATGATCACCAACTGGAAACTGGATTGAATCGTCAACACATTTCTGCTTGTTCAAAGGAGAAATGCTTTAGCCAAGTAAACAAACTTAAACTTATGTTTTCCCTGGAACTTCTGGGTCTAAGCCACTTAGGCATTGTCTAGGGATTGCCTGTGTCTGGGAGAGATAGCTGGCAAGCACTTTCAAGATGTTTTATTATGCATTATATTGTTACTATTATTATTCTGCCAAGAGCCAAATCAATGTCTACAGTTAAACATGTCTAATGTTGTAGCCAGCCAGGCACTGCTAGATTAAGGTCAAAGGGCCTGGCAAATTTTGCCACCCTTTATTTTCCCTTCAAGTTTGTCTTGGGTTCATTGCTTTGGGCTTGTCTTTCTCCTTAATCGAACAATCAGATGCTTCAATTTCACCTCTACCCTAGGTTCCTGAGGAGTAATTATATTTTTGGCTCTAGTCTAAGAAGTCTTCCCCATAGGTGGGAGGAGGGAGTGGGAGGAAGTAGTCAGATCCTCAGAGTATAAACATGAATCGGTTATGGAACATGCAGTTTTATTTCCACATAGAAAGGGAACACAAAGCAATAAAGAATCATAGAATGATTTTAATCGATTGAGAGGGAGTATGAATGCTTCATTGGGACATTTGCAATGGGGTTGCTCATTAGCTATTTCACTTCCCCTGATCAATACCAAGTGGACTTTTTTCCTTTTAGGGAACATCTTTCTTTTCCTTTCTTGGCCAGACTGATGCTGATTCAGCCAATGACATTGCTACAGTTGTTTCAAAAGCTGGTAGTGCACTGTTTATGTGCCCAGAAGTGGTAGAGATATGCCAACTGCCTTTCATGGTCTTACAAGGTCTTTTACCAAAGGAAGGAAGACACAAATAGGAGATTTCTTTATCTCAGATTTCATGTTGCCTGTGAGGCCCTATGTGACTTGGTGGAAAAAGAGCATTCCTCTGTCCTCCCTTCAGAGCTCAGAGTCATCTTTACCCCTCAAGGTGGGCAAGAAAGAAAGGCTTGATGGGCAGATGTTCCTTCTTCTGCATATCCACTGAGTTCAGGCTCAGCAGCCAATTAAAAGTATCCTCATGGCAAAGGATGGGGCAGTTAGGGGGTGCAGTGGGGATAGAGTGTCAGGCCTGGATTCAGGAAAACTAATCTTCCTGAGTTCAGATCTAGGCTCAGACACTTACTAGCTGTGTGACCTTATGTAAATCACTTAAGTTCTGTTTGCCTCAGGCTGTAAAAGGAGTAAGAGAAGGAAATGACAAACCACTCCAGTATCTTTGCCAAGAAAACCCCAAATGAGGTCATGAGGAGTTGGACATGACTGAAAATGACTGAATAAATAACATGACAAAGAAAGCAGTCAGACAATCAAAAGTGTCTTTATGGCACAGGAAACAGATGGACAATATCAGCACTTGCTTTGAAGTTGAAGGAAGGGTCCCTTCATTGTTCCAACCAAAGGAGATGCTATATATGTTTGTTAATCTTTATAAAGAGTTGATTTTATTATGGCAAGATTTTATGACCAGGGATCAGAAATATAACAAGTTCAGGGAAGAAGTAGTGTTTGCAAGAGATATGGACTCAATAACTAATTTCTGAATGAAGAAATTCTAATGCTCCATACCTTCTAGATAGGGAATTAGGGTCACTCACTCTCTGACAGCCACAGAGAATTCTGTTTTTCCCCCCATGAATGATGAATGTTCATAACTTCTAGGGTAACCATGGGGCCACCAGGGTATATATCCTGCCTGTGGAATGAGGGACACCATCAGCTTGACTAAGCAAAGACAAAACCAAAAGCAACATCCCTGACCCTCAAGTAAAATACATGAGGGGAGGGGAGGAAAGAGGGAGGGTTGAGGAGGGTAAATGCAGTAGGTACACAGATATAGAAAATAAATAATTTAACACTACAGTTTTAATTCCTGTGATTCCTGCTTTTAACAAAAACCTTGGCAGAGCCAAGATGGTGGAGAGAAGCCAGGAAGTTGCTTGAGGTCTCTTAAGTTTGCCTAAAAAACAACATTAAATCAAGCCTCTAAACAGATCCTGGAACTACAGAACCTACAAAAAACAGAGACACAATCTTCCAACTGTGAGAAAATAATGGGATTTGAGAACTCTCATAGTTTGATTTGGTTATTGGCAAAGCTATTTAAAGTTGTGTTAAGATCAATTTTGTAGGAAACTTTCCAGCTGATTATCAGTATCTAAAACACCTGAAAGACTTTCACTCTACAACTACACCCAGAGGACATCCCAAGAATCATCTGAGAAAAGACTTGCAAAGACTTAAAAATGGACATTTTCCTGTTTTCCTTTTCCCCATTGCATACACTATTTGTAATATCCATTTACTAAAGGGGAGTGCCCCCTTTAGTTCTTCTTTGTTTGTAATGTCCACCTATTAAAGGGGAGTGCCCCCTTTGGTTTACTGTCAATGCGTCACTCAATTTCTTTTCTCTCTTTTCATTCCCTTTACATTGTTAGTCATAAGTATCTGTAATGTTACTGCTTCATTAAGGAAACAATTGTTTCTTAATTAAATGGGGAGGGGGGGGGGATGTGAGAAAATAATGAGATTTGGCAGACGCCCAGGGGCACCACCTGAAGATTGATTTGGAATTGGTTGAATTGGATGAGACTGACTGAGAATCTGACTGAGAACTTACTTAAGGTTGATTAAATAGAGACCACACCTGACCAGCCCTGAGTGGGGTGTTGTTCTCAGAGGCAGTAGACTATCAACATGAGACCACCCTCAACCAATCAGTTTGAAGGACCTCCCCTTCTGGTGAAGGGGGACAGGAAGTAGGAGGTGAGGCTGGCTCCCTGGGTCTGCCTTTTCATTCTGGGAATTGGGGTTGGTGGCAGAGAGAGAGGAAAGGATATAGGCTTTTCTTGCTTTACTTTCAGTACTCCATGTATTATCTTTACTCTTTAATAAATGCTTAATGCCAAAAACTGTTACTGACATTTCTAGTTTATAAGTAAACCTTAGCTAGTTTCCCCTCCTCGCCCCCCCCCCCCCCACTGGGGGTAGGTGGAAACAAGGCAACCACATATTAGATTTTAAATGCCATACAACTTGAGATAATTCAGAAGAATTCAGGAAAGATCAGTCTCGTTTGGGCAAAAGGGGAGCGCAGTACAGCACAGCTCAGTGCAGTGTGGATGGGGTCTGGGCAAGTCAGCAGGAGGCCACAGCACAGCAACTGAGACCTTGGTTCTGGCTCAGAAGGATGGTAGCACAGCAGGCCAGTTGTGAGACCCAGCAGCACAAATTGAGATGACAAACTGCCAGGTAGAGAACCACCAACAGGATAGGTACAACTGGGCCAAGCCATCACAGCTCAGGGAGCAGGTCTAGGGCAGTGAGGAATCCATGAGCCACTATAACAATTGAAATGACACCACCTGTTGGAGACTTACTGTAGAAAAGCTCTGCCATGAGGTGAAGGCCTCTGAGGGCAAGCCATGTGGTCAAAGTCCTTAGCATCAGGAAATGACATTTGCTCGTGGGTACTGTCTATCAAGGCTACCAGCCAATCAACTTGAGGAGCCTCCCATTTCTGGGAGGGGGACATGAAGTAGGAAGCAGAAGCTGGCGGAAGGGTTCTTTCCCTTTTGGTTCCTGACCTCGCCATGGTAGGTCAGATGATAGGGTCTCTTGGAAATAGTTAGATTTTTACCTTTCTCCCTGATCCTAATGCTCTGTAATAAATACTTAAACACTTAAATACTCTTGCTAAATCTTATAATTTATTGGTGACCACTCATTAGATTTTAGATAGTTTAGGTAGAATTTTAGCCCTTACAGATGACTGACCACGAAGAGGAAAGCTGAACCTCAGTCTTCTGATCTTCCAGTTGGGTAAGAAATTTCCCCTACCCTGTCCCTTTAAACTGCTAAGTACTGGCTGTTTTGTCCCTTTAAATTTTCAAATTTTTTTTCAACTCCCTAAATACCCTATTTCTGATTTTACTCTGTTTAGCCAGACAAATGGGGGATAAGATCATGTTAATGCTTTGTTTTTGTGGATTTTCTCTTTTAATTTTTGTTAGAAGAGCCAGCAAGGTGCTTACACAAGGGAATATAGATATACTCCATGCCTTTTCAGAGAAACCTCTGATTCCTGTGTTTTTTTCAAATTCTAATGCTAAGAGGTTCTCTAATTTTGCATGCCTGGAGGCAACAACCCAGCCTCTACAAGCCTTTAATCCCCTAGCAGTGGGGGAAGGGGAAACCAGGCCTGAGTTCAAAATCAAGTCTGATTCAAATTGCCCTGGTCCCTCCCCTCCTCTCCAGACCCCACCTTCTACATCTTCCATGGCCAAGCCCCTTGATTCCCCTGCCAGGGAAGTCCAGAGATCTAATGCGCACGCGCGGCTTTCTCTACCTGCATTTGCAGCTTCTACTTTTGCAGCTTCAGCCTCAGCCCTTCCCCAGCCTGGCTGTGCTTCTGACTCAACCTTAGAAAGCCCTTTAAATTCCAGATATGCTCGTTTTGTTCATAATTTTGCTAATCTGCTTTTGTCTTTAATTAGTAACCTTATAAAGCATTTGTATGGTGAAAGGACTGACAGACAATATAGAGGGATTAAAGAAGACAAACTTAAGCTGAATAAAAATTACAATCATCATCATAGTTCAAGACTTCGCTTCTTTTGCCGTGGAAGGGTATATATCCATCCTCATTGTCATCAATCAGTCCCCATTTGGTCCAATCATCATCAATCCATTAATCAATCATCATCATCTTACATTACTCTTGCCTCTGCTTCAAAATTTTTTTCACAGTTACTATTGTTAACTGTTTCCCTCCATCCTATTCCCTCCCCTATGATATTTACTCTACTTTCTATCATCTTTCACCTTATCCCTCCTAAAAAATGTTTTGCTTCTGACTGCCCCCTTCCCCAATCTTCCCTCCCTTCTTTCACCCCTCCCTCCTTATTCCCTCCCTCTCCTACCCTCCTGCATTTGAGTGTGTATGTTATTCCTTCTTTGAGCTAACTCTGATGAGATTAAGCTTAGTCTTTGAGTCAGTTTTGATGCATGTAAGGCTCATTCACTGCCCAGCTTAGATAGATTACTCCACCCAATTGAGTGTGTATATTGTTCCCTCCTTGAGCCAACTCTGATTAAATTAAGACCTTTGAGCCAATTCTGATGAGTTTAAGCCTCCTACCTCATCTCTCCCCTCACTCCATAAACCCTTTCCTGCTTTCCTGTGGGATTTTCACCCCATTCTACCTCTCCCCTTCCCCCCTGCCAGTGCAATCCTCTCATCCCTCAATTTTACCCTAAAGATGTCATCATGGGGCAGGGGACAAAGCACCCACTCTGGACCCAGGAGGACCCAAGCCAAAACCTGGCCTCAGACACAAGACCCTCATCCACAGCTTGACCCTGGGCATGCTGCCCAAGCTCAACCATCCCACAAAAAAGATAAAAAAATAAATGCTTTATATATATCATCCCTTAATAATCAATTCCTCCCTGGGCCCTTTGTCTAAATGTATTCCTATCATCTGCCCTACTGCCAAGAAAGTTCTTATGAGTTAGATGTATCATCTTCCCATGTAGGAATGTAAGCAATTTGACCTTTTAACATCCCTCTTAATTTCTTTTTCCTGTTTACCTTTTTATGTTTCTCTAGGGTCTTGTATTTGAAAGTCAAATTTTCCATTCAGTTCAGGTCTTTTCATCATGAATACCCCAGTCCTCTTTTTCACTGAAGTCCCATTTTTCCCCTGAAAGATTATACTCAGTTTTGCTGGGTAGATAATTTTTGGTTGTAATACCAATTCCTTTGCCCTCTGGGATAGCATATTCCATGCCCTCTAATCCTTTAATATAGAAACTGCTAGATCTTGTGATATCCTGACTGTGGCTCCATAGTACTTGAATCTTTTCATTCTGGCTGCTTGTAATATTCTGTCCTTGTCCTGGGAGTTTTAGAATTTGTCTATAATTTGCCTGGGGGTTTTTTCTTTTGGGATATCTTTCAGGACTTGATTGGTGTATTCTTTCAATTTCTATTTTACCTTTTGTTTCTAGAATATCAGGGCAATTTTCCCTGACAGTCTCTTGGAAGATGATGTCTAAGCTATTCTTTTGATCATGGTTTTCAGGTAGTCCAATAATTTTCAAATTAGCTTTCCTGGATTTATTTTCTAAGTCAGCTGATTTTCCAAGAAGATATTTCATATTGCCCTTTTAAAAATTCATTTGGATTTGCTTTATTGAGTTGGATTTCTCATAAAGTCCCAGCTTCAGTCCTAATTCTTAGGTAATCATTTTCTTCAGAAAGTTTTTCCATTTGGCTTTTCAAGCTGTTAATTTTTTTCATGATGCTCTTGCATCATTCTCATTTCTTTTCCATTTTTTCCCTCTACCTATCTTAGTTTTCAAAGTCCTTTTTGAGTGCCTCTATGGCCTGAAACCAATTCATATTTTCCTTGGAAGCTTTGGATGTAAGAGCCCTGAATTTGCTATCCACTTCTGAGGGTGCACCTCAATCTTCCTTGTCACTAAAGAATTTTCTGTGGTCCACATCTTTCTCTGTCTGCTCATCTTGCTTACTTGAGTTTACTTCTTCTTAAAGTGGGGCACTGCTTCCAGGCTGCACTGTCCAAAGTTTCAGGGGGTGCCAGGTGGAAGAGTTTAAGGAGAGGTATGTTTTGCACTCATCTGGCCTGTGCTCTAATCTGAAAATAGTCCCAGGCCTACATGCTCTTCAACAAGAAAATAGAAGTTTTGTTTTGCTGGATTAATATCTCCAGTGAGCCTGCACCCTTCTCCCACCTGAGCCACTGCCACTCAAGGCTGCTTCCTGGTTCCGGGGGTAAAAAACAATGAGTTCTGCCTCAGAATCAGCAGGGACCCCTGTATTCTCCTCCTGGACAACCACTCAGCCCTCTCACCAGACTGTAAGTTTAGTTCCATAAGATGCTGGCACTGCAGCTGATTCAGAAGCCCTGGAAGTCTTTTTCTCTGATGCACTCTACCTGGGGCTGGATCTGTGTTGGCTCGACCTCAGGGTTGGGTTCCATTCCTACCTCAGCACAGCAGACCCCTCCTGCTGTCCTTCAAAGCCATCTTTGTCTGGAAAATAATCTCACCCCATCCTTTTGTGGGTTTTGCTGCCAGTAAATAACTTTAGTAATTTACTGTTTGATAAACCGAAAGACTCCAGCTTCCTAGATAAAAACTCACTATTTGACAAAAAACTGCTGGGGAAACTGGAAGATAGTATGGCAGAAACAAGGCATAGACCAACATCTTAAACCATATACCAAAATAAGGTCAAAATGGGTACATGATTTGGACATAAAGGGTGATACCCCAGGTAAATTAGGAAAGGAAGGAATAGTTTACCTCTCAGATCTATGGAGAGGAGAAGAATTTTTTACTGAACAAGAGATAGAGAATATTATGGAATCCAACATGGATGATTTTGATTATATTAAATTTAAAAGGTTTTATACAAATAGAAGCAATGCAGCCAAAATTAGAAGGGAAGCAGGAAGCTGGGAAACAATTTTTATAGCCAGTATTTCTGATAAAGGCCTTATTTCTAAAATATATAGGGAACTAAATCAAATTGGGTTCAGGGGCAGCTAGGTGGTGCAGTGGATAGAGCACCAGCCCTGGAGTCAGGAGGACCTGAGTTCAAATCCAGCCTCAGACACTTGATACTTACTAACTGTGTGACCCTGGGCAAGTCACTTAACCCCAATTACCTCACCAAAAAACCAAAACAAAGCAAAACAAAATGTGTTAATTAAATGGACATTGGGAGTGGGTTACTAGGATACAAAGAGACAATGTTAGTTAATATTAATCATCATTATTGTATTACTTTGGCCTTTTGTTTCATAATTTTTATATTTACATTTAAGTTTTCTTGGTGACATGTAAATCTCCCTTCTTGAAATTAGTCCATTGTAGGGGCAGCTAGGTGGCACAGTGGATAAAACACCAGCCTTGGATTCAGGTGGACCTGAGTTCAAATCTGGCCTCAGACACATGGCACTTACTAGCTGTGTGACCCTGGGCAAGTCACTTAACCCCAATCACCCAGCAAAAAGAACACATTTTTAAAAATTAGTCCGTGGTGAGTTCTTTAAGTACTTTGATCTATGACCTTATTCATGCAATTTTGATGATGATTATATGAAAAACTATATAGATTTGGCTTATAGATAAGTGATTCATGGGGGGGGTGGTGTGAATGGGTTGCCCCCTCCCTCATAAATCAAAAAGGAGAAAATTTAGGGAATTGAAGGGATTAAAATAGTAAGTGGTTAATTGTGGGAATTGAATGAACCACATTTACTCCATCTTTTGACTTAATTTTGATTTGATTAATTTCTATTCAACTATGGGTCTGGGTCCAAATTCTGTCCTGTGAGAAAACTTCATCCAATTGTGGGAAACAGGAGAAAACCTTATTGTATAGTTTGTTTACTGTGTGACTGGGAAACTGAACCACTTCTACCTGCTGTTTAGAGACCCTTAACTGGGGACCTCAGTTATTTTGACTGGAAACCCAGTCAGATACAAAAATTGAGGCAAGGAGTTGTTTCACAGTTGCACATCCCAAGCAATCCATATGTCTTCTCCAGAAACTTGCCTCATACTGATCAATCAGTTAAGATTTCCATGTTCCTTCGATTGTTTACAGACACCTGGGACAAGTGAGACACCTCTTTTTCTGAATTCAGGGAATTGAACCTTTTCACTCCCCACTCTTCCATTTGGAACGTTTCTAATCTTTTATCCAATTAGAAATAAGATTACCTAATATATTGTTTCCTTTTAATCATTTGGCCTTACTTGATTGATTGTTTTAATGTATAAAAATCTGTCTCTTCTTGTTTACAGTATTTTCTCCTTCACCTCATAATTCTAGAATTTGACTACAAAGTTTTCATTTGGGGATCTCTTTCAGGAGGTGATCAGTAGATTATTTCAACAATTATTTTACCTTCTAGTTGTAGGATATCAGAGCAGTTTCTCTTTATAATTTTCTTAAATATGCTTTCCAGGCCCTTTTTTAAATCATGGTTTTCAGGGAGTCCAATAATTCTTACATTATCTCTCCTGGATCTATTTTTCATGTCAGTTTTTTTATCAGGTATTTGACATTTTCATCTATTTTTTCATTCTTTTGATTCTGTTTGACTGATTCCTGATGTCTCATAGAGTCATTAGCTTCCACCTGCCCAATTCTAATTTTTAAGGGATTATTTTCTTCAGTTAGCATTTGCACCTCCTTTTCTATTTGACCAATTCTAGTTTTTAAGGAGTTGTATTCTTCATTGGATTTTTTTTCCATTTGGCCAATTGTATTTTTTAAGGAATTGTTTTCTTCAGTCAAATTTTGTGCTTCTTTTTCCAAGCTGTTGACTCCTTTTTCATAGTTCTCTTCTATAACTCTTATATCTATCATCTCTATTCCCATTTTTCTTTCACTTCTTTAATTTAATTTTTTAAATCCTTTTTGAGTTCTTTCAAGAAAGCTTTTTGGTCTTCAGACCAATTCATATTCCCTTTTGAGGCTTCTTATATAGCCATTTTGACAGTATTGTCTTCTTCTGAATGTATGTTTTGGTCTTCCCTGTCACTGTAGCAGCTTTCAATGGTGAAGGTTCTTTTCTGTTTCTTACTCACATTTTAGTCTATTTTGTGACTTTTAAAGTTGAACTCTCTTCCTGGGGCACAGGGGACAGTGTCTCAAGCTTATTGTGCTGGGGCGAGGGGCCTGTTCACTGGTTTTCTGTTCAGAAGCCTTAAGGAGCTTGCAGCTAGCTCACTGCACTGGAATGGCTTGGCCTAATCAAGCATATTGTGTAGGGGATATTGCACTTTGGAGTTTGCCTGCTACCTTGGGGCTGGAAGCCTTACAACTGTCCTTCTGTGCCACTAGCCTATTTAGCCAGAGCTGAGAGGCCTCAGGTGCTAATGTGTGCTGTGGCTAGGAGGCTCCCGATTGCTAATCCAGATACCCTCTACACTTTGCTCTCCTTTTACCCAAGTGAGACAGACCTTTCCTGAAGTCCTTCTTAGTTATCTTAAGCTGGAAGATTGTTTCACTCTTTTTTGTAGGTTCTGTAACTCCAGATTCCATTAAGAGGCTTAATTTAATGTTGTTTCCCAGGGATACTGAGGAGACCTCAGGCAATTTCCTGGCTTCTCTCTGTCATCTTGGCTCCCCATCTCTACTGGTCAGTCTAAATTGCATTCTAGTATTCCATTGCATTCATGTACCACAAGTTTATTTGATTAGTCCTCTATTGATATTTAGGTAATTTCCATTTTCCCCCTTGCAATTGCATATAATGGTGTTTGAATGGTTACCTCTTAAAAAAAGAAAATCACACTTTCATAAATTAGTTTAAAGAATGGAACTTATCAGGTTAAATGATGTGGCTATTTCTATAGCTTTTATTGTATATTCCTCGTAAAAATATTCTACTAGGTAAAACAGTGGATAAACCAGTGGCCCTGAATTCAGGAGGACCTGAGTTCAAATCTGGCCTCAGACACTTGACATTTACTAGCTGTGTGACCCTGAGCAAGTTACTTAACCTTCATCACCTCACCAAAAAAAAAAAAAAAAGGATAAAATATACTACAAAGTTGCAATTCTACCTGCAATGAATGAATGTGCCTGTTCCTTCACAATTCCATCAACTCTGACTTTCATTCTTTTAAGTTACTTTTTCCAGTTTTATGGGTATAAGATGACACTGCAATGTTACTTGAATTTATGTCAATTTGATTAAGAGTAAGGATGATGAACTTTTTTTAAAGTGTGTAGTAAAAACCACTTTATCTTCTGAAACTTGTCCTTAGACATTCTTTTGAGAATTACTGCAGTGAATTTTAATAGTTCCTCATATATTTTAAAAGTCAATATTTTTCCATATTTTTCATACTTATTTCCTTAATATATTTTTATTGACTTGTCTTATTTTAATTCTGTTTTAACTTTACAGATTTTTTTAAAAGTTCATGTAATCAAGCAATCCTCTGCTGAATTAAAAAAAAAAAATCTCCCTTTCCCAATAAATACTCCCTTCCATTTTCTTCCCTCTGTTTTATAGGTTTTAAAAAGTCTCTCAAGCAACTGGAATTTGCTGTAAGGGTAAGTTGTGAGTCTATGATCTCTTCCCTTCAATTGGCAACTAATTGTCTTAAGTACATTTACAAAATAGGGAATCCTTTCCTCAGTTTTTAAAATAGATTTATCAAAAGCTTATATTTTGTATACATTTAATTGGTTGTTTGGTATAACTATTCTATTTATCTATATTTTTCTGAGCATTAGGTGGTTTTGATGATAACTTCTTTGTAACAGGTTTTAAAGTCTAGGAGTGTAACAACCTTTATTAGCTTTTCTTTTTACTATGACCTTTCTTGTTCTTGCCTACATATTTTTCCGCATAAGTGCCATTACAATTTTATCTCGATGCTTATGGGAATTTTGTTTGTTGTTGCATTAATTACACAAAGAAATTTGAGGAGTATTGCTATTTTTACTAATATTTATATGAACCATAAACATTAAATGTCTTTTAAACTATTTTATCTGATTTGATTATTATAGCTTATTTTGCATAAGAAAGGCTTATATATTTTTATGTAGGTTATTTTCCAAATATTTGATATTTTATTGTTATTATAAATGGAGTTTATCATATCTTATTGACATTTGTTATTAGTAAGCAGATGATTTGGAAGAATTAATATTTTGGAGTATTTCTGAACTAATTTTTATGTCCATTCATTCTTTTTTCATATAGGTTTTTATAGTTTTGGGATGTACTATTGAATCATATTAAAATAATGATGTTTTAGATTTTTAATTTCCAAAATTTACCCCCCTAGTGCTTTTTCTTCTGGTTTACTATAATTGCTAGAATTTCTAATGCAATGTCAAATAAAAATGATTAGAGTGAACATTCTTATTTTTAACCTGTTTTTTAGCAGAAATGCTTCTAACATTTTCTTACTGACAACTATGTTGTATCTTGGATTAAATTAGATTATTTGTATTGTGCTGAGGAAAAAATCTTCAATATGTATTTTTTTCAATGTTTTTTAGAAATCATGAGGCATAGTTGGATTTTTATGAAACACCTTTTCTACATATGTTGATATAATGTATGATTTGTTGGCTTATTGTTTTATGTTAATTTTTCTGATATAATTTCATGTACAGTATAAATATTATTTGATGAGAATGAATATTTTCTCAATATTTTATTAATTTACTTATTTAATATTTTTGGATCTATTTATTGGCTAATATTTTAAATAATAGTTTTTGTTTTCTATGTTTGCGAAATTGATTGATACTTTTTTAGTGTTATCTTCACTTGGCTTTAAAATTAACACCACATTACACATGAAAGATGACATCATAAACAAGTTGCAGCAGCAAGGAAGAAATTTACCTTTCTGATCTATGGATAGAAGAAGAGTTTATGATTAAACAAGAGACAAAGAGGATTGTAGAAGGTAAATTGGACAATTTTGATCATATAAAATGAAAAAAAAGTTTTCATACAAACAAAATTAATAAAATATGAATGAGATAGGAAAAAATAATTGAAAAAATATTTGATAAAAGTTTCTCTGATAAGGAACTAACTCATATTTCATATTCAATGAACCATTCCACAATAGACAAATGACCAAAGGATATGAGCAGGCAGTTTTCAAAGGACTAAATCTAACCATTATATGAAAAATAAATCAACCATCATGACATAATTAAAGCAAAATTTAGAAGAATTCTTCTGTGACTCCTGTATAAAATGTTTTTGTAGACAATCATATTAAATGATTCACTTTCTTTGTTTTCTCCATTTAAAATATTAATTTTCTTATTTAATAAAGCATTTATTTTTAATATGTAATATGAATAAATATTTAATTGTTAAAATTAAACAATATTTGATATTTGATTAAAATGTTAAAAATTATTTTTGTCTTCCTTGTGATCTTAAAAAATAACAAAAACCACTTGTACTACTTCAGATTTTAAAGGAAGCAACTTTTCTTCCTTTTATGTACTCTTCTGAGGCACAGTGACCTTTTGGATGATAGGTACAACTATGTAGTAGTTTTAGCAGCAGTGCTACTACTTGTACCACCAGCAGTACTATGCAACCATTTATAATCCTCTGACCAAATGATACAATGTATGTTAAATGCTTCTTGTGAGTCTTTGACTCACCAGGAGTGATGGGCTGCAACTGCGGAGAAACGTAGTCACATATACTAATTTGTGTTTTTTTGGTTTTGTTTTTGTTTTTTGCGGGGCAATGAGGGTTAAGTGACTTTCCCAGAGTCACACAGTTAGTAATCATATAGTAATTTAACTAAACTTTCTTTCCTATCATCCTAAGAGAGTAGTTCTGCTCTAAATCAGAAGTGCCCTGACTTAATATTGACCTTACAGTGTTATATATTCTAGTCTCTCTTGATGTAATCTCACCCCACCTGTTAGATGTCACATAGTTGATTATCACTTTGTTATAATCTTTCTTCCTTGTGTGCTTTCCTGCCAGCATATAATGAATGGTTCCTAGGCTCATTGCTGTGGGACAGTTACATATAGTCATCTTGTTACCATGACCTTCAGATTAAATGCCTGCCCATTTCTTATTACAGTCTGAGTGGCTGACCTATGTTGACTGCAAACTACCTCCTCATGAGCAACCCAAACATTGTTCCTATGAGCACAACCCCGACCCACCTTCAATTCTCTCACACCCAGCAAACTTTTTTTTGCATTGTCAAGCAAAAAAAACCCTATTGCATAAGTTAAGAGATATTAATCATAAACACAAGTAACTTCTAAAGGAACCAGGTCACCCTTAAGACCATAAAGCTCTCAGTACTTTGTAGAACTCTAAAGAGTAATATATTATCAGTCATCACCTTTGCAAAGAACCTGAAACAACAACAACAATAACAACTCATATTACCTATTCCATATGGTAGGACATACAAACATTATTACTCCATTTTACAGAGGAGGCTTACAAAAGTGATTAACTCTATCCTATAAACAAATCTGCATGACTCAGCCATTTTATCATTGCTTTGTTGTTGATATTTTTGGTTTTTGATGTGAATGTTGCCCATGGAGCACTTTATCATTCTATTCTTGGTTCTTAAATTATTTTATATGCTCTGTCAAAGATGTCACCTCTGGTTATTTTAAACAAATCTTGTGACATCATTCTACCAGTCTTTCTGCTTTGCAGCCTAAGCATCATCTTCAACTCCTCACTCTTCCATAACCAATATATCCAAACAGTTGCCATATCTTGTTTCTATTCCTATAACTCTACTCAGACTAGTTCATTCCAGGCCTTCATCACCTCTCTCCTAGGTTATTTACAATAGCTTCTTAATCAGTCTTTCAACCTCAGGTATCTTTTTCCATTTCATTCTATCCTTCATAAAACTTTCCATGTAATTTTGCTTAAATGCAAATCTGACTATCATTCCCCCACTCTAGAAACTCCAAAGTTCCCTATTGCCTCTAGGATCAAATAAAAACTCTCCGTTTTAGTTTTTAAAACTATTTACAAGCTGGTTCTAACTTCTTTCTAGTTTCAGTTTATATTACTCCCACTTCCATACTCTGAGATCCATTCAAACTTTCTTCTTTCTTCTTTACCCATGATATTTCATGTCTTAGTTCCATGTTTTGCCTTTGCCATCCTGAAATTCACTTTCTCTTTACTAGTGGCTCAAAAAAATCTCTCTTTTCCTCTAAGATGCAGCTATTGGTTCAGTGGATAGAATGCTGAACCTATAGTCAGGAACACCTGAGTTCAAATCTGGCATCAGATAACAGCTGTATGACAGTGAGCAAGTCACTTAACTTGTTTGCCTCAGTTTCTTCAACTATATAATGGAGATAACAGTAACACCTATCTCCTAGGGTTCTTGTGAAGATCAAATCAGATATTTTGGGGGGGGTTTGTTTGTTTTTTTTCAAATCAGATATTTGTAAAAAAAAAAAGTTCTTGGCACAGTGCCTGGCACATAGCAGGCAATATATAAATGCCTATTCCCTTGCTTTCCTAAGATGTACTTCATTTGCCACCCTGTCCATGAAGCTATTCTTGATCCCCTCAACTGCTAGTGTCCTGCCTCCCTGAACTCTCTTTACACTCATTCTGTATACATATACACTTATGTAGATACATATGCACATATTTATAGATGCATATTATATATGTGTATGTATGTGTATATTGTCTCTCCATCAGACTGCAAGTTTTTCGAGTTTAGGAATTGTTTCATTTTTGGTGTTGTACTGAGTATATAGCACAGTGCCTGGCACATAGGAGACACTTAATAAAGACTCATTTCTTGACTGTTTTTCAATTTCTGGATTTTGTGCACCCTGCTGGTTGAGAATTCAACCATTGTCTGGCCTCACACTTTTTTTCCCCTTGAGATCTCTGGTGGTCCTCACTGCTTCCTGAATTACAGGATTTGCAGGAAGTAAATTACATCCATATTATATTATCTTGTATTATCAAGGCTGTGAGTATTTTACAGACTAAAGTATTCTTTTGTGCACTACTTATTTTTGTCTTATTGTTGTGACATCCTGATTATGAAAGATGAGGTAGAATTTGTCATCCTGTGGTCGCTTGACAATTTTCTAACTTCTGTGCCAAACCGAGACACCACATTTGATGGAAATTTGTAACTCCAAAGTGGTTCCAACACTTAGAAGTTGACTGTTTAGTTATATACTCTTAAAGCAGGATAGCAAGATAGAAAATGGCTTGTTGCATTTGAAATTTCAAGGAAAAAAGAAAGGAACTCAGCAAGATATCCATGAGGCTAAGAAATCAGGAAATGGAACGAGTAGAAATTATTCCTTAAGGAGTAGGTACAAAATAAAAAGTTGAGAGATCTCTCTTTAAAATTATTGTGTTAGGATCAGTAAATAAGCAAGGAAGTCACAAGTAGACATTAAACATGACCAAAAAAAATGTTGTTGTTATCTACTCTGGTTAAAAATCCCATGTTAGAAATTACTGCAGCAAATAATTAGAGGAACTCAAAATAAACAAAACACAAAGAAAAAATTCCCAGATGTGTGGCATTTAGTCTGGCCAAAATAACATGACAACCATCTTCTGAAATAATGACAGGATTTCTTCTATATAAAGACATCATGAATTACCAAATAGCTCATGTTGATGGAATCTGAATAGCTTGAATTACCCAGGAAGGAAAATTTCCTTGGAACACCTTTGTTCAAATCCTTTATCTGCTATTTATTAACTGTGTGACATTGAGCAAATCATTTAAATTTTCCTGATCTATAAAATGATGGGGTTGGATTACATGGTACCTGAGATCCCTCCTAGCTCTAAATTGATGATGCAATGATAGAGTGCTTTGGGATGGCATGTAGTTTATTGTATGATGTGATCAGAAGAAATAGGTCAAATAAATTTGCTTAAATTAAAGCTTCTAGTGGAAGTGACACAATATCAACTGAGATTTGTAGTTCAAAGCAGTTTGGGGCATAAGCATTCAGTGTAGTTATTACCCATCTATGTCCAAGAATTCATAAGCATTGAGCACATGATTTCATTCTGCATAGCTGTTAGCATACTTACTTGTATAGGCATAGCCTTAGGAAAGGGTAATTTAATTTAATTTAACAAACATTTATTAAGTGTCTACTATGTGTAAGGCATAAGATAGGTGCTGGAGTTACAAATGCAAAAACAAAAGATCACTCTTTGTCTTCAAGGAGACTTAACATATTAAAATTTTAAATCAAGTTAAATTTAACTTTTAAAATTATTAAAATTATTATTCTTATTTACAAAGGGGAAACAACATGCATATAGATAAATAAATAGAAGGTCATTAGAAGAGAGAGAGAACACTAAGACCTTGAAAGAATTGTAATAGGAGAAAGTGCTTTAGTTGAACCTCAAAGGACGAAGACCCAAGTTTAAATTTCAAGATAGAGGAGAATCACATTGTGAAGGGCATATGTGATACTGCTTGAAAGAATCTAGAACAAATTTCTAAAGTTTACAGTCAAGGAAGAGAACAATGATCTCAGGTGCAGAGATGGAGGTTTCATCAATGTTGAAAATTGAAGACAAGGCTTTTTAAAGCAAAAGGAAGTTTAGGAAATGAATAGCTGGATTAGAAGATGGATGCTGAGAATAGGATTCAGACATAGGAATTATAGCACACCGATAGAGTGTATCTAACAAAGGCTGGTAAGAATGTATTTACTTGGAGTCTTGGAAATCAATTCAAAGGAGCTTTGAGTGGAAAAGGAAGGTCAGATAGGGAGAGAAAACAAACAACAATAATCTAATAAGCTAGTTACCTTAAAGAATGACTGTAATGTAGGAATAATAGCAGTAGCCAAGGGGACAAAAATTTAAGAAACTAATTAATTCAGTTAACTAACATATTAGGCACCCACTATGTGCCAATCACTATGCTAATTGAGGTGCAAAATGAGGTATGAGGGGAAGAAGATCGATACCAACTGGAGAGGCTCGGGACGACTTCATCAAGGGGGCATTTATATTGCTATGTGTATAAGTTTACAAAAACTTCCCTCCTAGCATAAATGTTAAGGATTTTATTCACTGTATCAGCTACTTCAATGTCTTACTAACAGTATAATCATAGCCTTAAAACTCTCACTAATATTTAGGTTCTAGTATTGGCTCTATGGTAGATTGTCAAGTAGGTGGAATTGACTTGAGAGTATTTTAAATGTATGCTGGAACCACCTCTAACTAGCTTGGGAGTCAACTATTAAATTTTCAATGTGAGCCTTTGAAACTCAGAAATAGCAATCCCTACAAATTAGGGATTGATTTGTTGTTTTGTTGATTATCTAGACTTGTGATAGTGTTAATAATGCAGATTAAACTTAAAGTTATATGTGAATGCAGTTTTCCCCCTGGAAAGTCTTGTCTTAAATATTTACCAGCATCCCGCTATTGCTTTAAAAACACTGATTCAATTCAGGAGGAATGCAGTAAGAGAGTTCAGAGAACAGACCCATCAACAGATAGGTGGCCTGGTAAAAGTAGGCTAATAATAATAATAATATCAACTGGCATTTATATAGTGTTTTAAGGTTTGCAAAGGGCTTTCCACTCATCATCTCATTTGAGTTGCACAGTACCCCAGGAGCAATGTTTGATTAGGTGCTTTAATTTTTCCCTCAAAAATGCCATTTCTGTCTATCTAGCAAATTGTTGCAATGACTAGATCCCAGTAGCATGACATTGCCTTTCCCAGTTCCTTAGCAACCACCCTTTGAACTTTGCTGGAAAATTCTTGCCTCACAGCTACAGCTAATGGCATAAATACACTGGACATTGGTGTGATCAAGTTTCTTCCTGAGAGCCCTAAGAATGCATTTAACCATATTTACCGCACAAGCTTCTAGCAATATCAATTGAATGTGTCTTGCCATCTTAAGGAATACTTGGTGACTCAGTAACAGCAATATTGCAACAATGATCAGCTGTGAAAGATAGCTATTCTGATCCAAGACAATTCTGAAAGACTCTTGATGAAAAATGCTATCCACTTCCAGTGAGAGTACTGATGAATTCTAAGTGCAAATTGAAGTATAATTTTTAAAAAAAAATCTTTATTATTCTTGCTTTTGTTTTCCAAGATGGCTAGTATGGAAATGTTTTACATGATTTCACATACATCTTGCCTTCTCAGTGGGTGGAGGAGGGGCTGGCAGGAGGGAGAGAAGTTAAACTCAAATTTTTTTTAAATGTTAAAAATAAATAATTTTTAAAAGAATACGTAGTCATGGGGCAGCTAAGTGGTGCAGTGGATAAAGCACTGGCCCTGGATTCAGGAGGACCTGAGTTCAAATCCGGCTTCAGACCCCTGACACATTCTAGCTGTGTGACCCTGGGCAAGTCACTTAACCCGCATTGCCTGCCATAAAAAAAATACATAGTGACTTCAATATCTTTAAAAGTGGACTTTGTGAAAAAAATTGTGAGGACTATCTTTACTGGTCATTGATATCTGGAATTCTTTTCCACCCTGAACTCATAGGCAGTTAGCAATATTATTACAAAAATGGAAACATTCTGAGGCATCTTGCAGAAAGTATTTGCTTTCTGCCTCCTTGAATTAGCAAGCAATTTATTGGTGTAGTCTTTGTTGTCCTGAGCAGGGACTGATCTATCTGAACTGATCTGAAGATACCATGGAACATTAATTTCCTGTGCTCTGCTCTCCTGTTTAAACTGAGAGGAGTAAAAACAGAAAAGTTAAAACAAGAAATGAAATGCAACTTTCCAGGGAAATTGAAAACATTCTTTAAAAAAACCAGGAGCAGAAGGGGAACAAAGTGAGATATAATGCCCTTCCAGAGGAGCATGTTAAGCAACATTGTTAATAACAATGATAAATCTAATGCATGTAATTGAGTCACCTTGGGCCTAGTCACCATAACAAGGAAAAACAAGGGTGGAGATTCTCTACTTAGCTTCCTATGATTAAGCAAATGAATTAACAATCTGCATTTCACAACTCTAAGCCCTAGTATCAGAACTTCTTATCAAACTGATTAACACTGATTGGAATAAAATAGGGGTCCAATAAAATAGGTGTCCAATCTATCACATCTATTATAGCTTTAAACTTTTAATAATTAGACACAGAGAAGTGATTTCAAACTGATGATGATAATATTTAGATGTATGATTTCATCAGTGTACGGAATTCTTAGAATGGAAACTATCTCCATAATTGTAGATCAGCAATTCATCTGTCATTTATTGATAATATTTGAGAGTTGCCCAGGTCACTGAGATAAAAAGCAATCTGCCCATAGTCACAAAGCTACCATATGTCAGGAATTAAACTAAAACCAAGTTCTTACATTATTGTGCTCATCATACATTGTTCCATTGGTTTTGCTTTCTTTGCTCCAATCCAGTTCATACAAGTGTTTCAAGGTTTTTCTGACTCCATCTTCATAATTTCTTATGGCACACCAATATTCCATTATACTCATATACCACATTTTTAGTCATAGTCTTTGCTTTTACAAAAAGTTGTTGCTAAAACTATTTTGGTATATATGGCACTATCCCTCTATCTTTGGTCTCCATGAGTCAAGTAGCAGTATACTTAGTCCAAAGGATCTAAAATTTAGTGATTATTATTTTTAGTATAATTATAATGTTTTCCAAAGTAATTATATCAATTCAAAGCTCCAGCAACAGTGCATTAGTGTTATTACTTTCCCACATTACCTTTAATGGATATAATTTTAATTTATATTTCTTTTGTTGTTATAATTCACATTTATCTTGTTATATAATAATTTTTATGTAGTTGTTGAAAACTTGCATTTTCTTCTTTGAAAAATGCTTGTTGGGGCAGCTAGATGGCGCAGTGGTAAAGCACCGGCCCTGAATTCAGGAGTACCTGAGTTCAAATCCGGCCTCAGACACTTGACACTTACTAGCTGTGTGACCCTGGGCAAGTCACTTAACCCCCATTGCCGAGCCAAAAAAAAAACCACCCAAAAACAAACAAACAAAAAAAAAGAAAAATTTGGCTACTTACCCATTGGGGAAACAAATCTATTATATATTTGTATAACTTTCCTACATATTTATATTCCTACATATCAGACCTTTATCTGAAGATATTTATTTCAAAGATTTCTCCCCAATTAGCTTTTTTCCCCTTCTAATTCCAGCTTCACTGACTTTTATCCATGCAACAGCTTTTATATAATTGAAAATCTTGATTTTATTATCTATGTTTAGCCTTGTGTCTTGTGTGGTTTATAATTCTTCCCCTAGGTATTATTGTTTAAGGTACCTCCTTCCATTTCCCCCTAATTTTAAAAATGATGTGAACTTTTGCGTTTCGGTTATGTATACACTTAGAATATATTGTTTTAATTCATTGTATAAAATGGTGGTCTCTACCTAATTTGTATTAAATTGGTTTCTATTGTTTTTGTCCAAAAAAGAGTCCTTCTTCCAATAGTTGGTGTCTTTAGGTTTATCAGACACTAGGCTTATATATTTGTTTGTTTTTGTTTCTGAGTACTGCTTACATATCTGATTTCATAAATCAGCCTTTATATTTTTAAACAGTAGAAAATAATTTTGGTGATTCTAATATACTTATCAAGTAATTAAATCTATTTTGCCTGTGTTGATGTCTTAACTAAATTATAATCTCTTTGAAGAAAAGGATTTGTTCTATCTAAATTTTGTATCTCCTCAAGAACAGAGTACAATATTCTCCAAACAGTAGGTGCTTAGTAAATATTTCTTGATTTGGTTATGTAAAATCAAGACTCTAAGACTCCTGTCTGATTTGGTTTGCTTCTATAGTGATTGATACAACTGCAAGGTGCTATGGGTAGTCTAGACATATTTCCCTGAAATTATGGGGACTTATTCTTCCAATGGGAAACATCAATGTTTCTAGGTAGAACAATAGAAAGTACTTGATAAATCTACAGTACTTGTTCCCAGAATGTTCTATTCACAAATTAGACACAGTGCCCCAATTAACAAAATTTTCATTAAGTTCCTAATTTTAACCTCTCCTGCCCAGGTAACTTTTACCCTTTTTTGTTTTTCCTTTTGTTTGTTTTGTCTTTTAAAAGTTTACAAAAATTCCTTATTTCTCTAGCTCAGGGAGGTGATTCTTTATGGTAGTAAGACCCTTTGTGTTTGAAAGGCTTCCTTCTGTATAGCAGTAAGTAATAAAAATTTGTTGGCCAAACAAGGAATGTAGTACATATTCAATTATTCATCACTTAAAATGTCTTATATATGGGATCATCAACAATCCAGGTCTACCATTTGAGGACGATATTCATGAAGTATGGTGCCTTTGAGTTCATTTCTCATCCCTGATGATTATTAGCCTTGGGTGATGTGCCCTGGAGTCTCTTGTTTAGTAAGGATTCCTCCTGGTACAGTCAGGATATTTTTCACTGACATGAAAGTTTACCTCTTGGAAAACTATTGTAACGATTGGAATGACGCCACCTGCTGGATACTTACTGTAGAAGAGTTCTGCCCATGAAGCAAAGGTCTTTGAGGGCAAGACCAGGCTTCAGGAAGTGACGCGGACTAGTGGGAGGAGGAAGGAAGAGACGGGCGCTCGGTCTCGCTCTCCTTTCCTCTGGACTCTGGCGGAGAAGGGAGCTAGAAATGTGCTCTCCCTTTAATAGATAGAAATCTAGGCCTTTCTCTCTCTCTTTACCAAATTCTTATTCTCCTTAATAAATGCTTAAAAGTCTAACTCTTGCTAAAGCTTATAATTTATTGGCGACCACTCATTAGATATTTTAGACAGACTAGCTAGAATTTTAACCCTTAACAGATGGCTGACCACGAAGAGGAAAGCTAAACCTCAGTCTTCTTCTGATCTTCTGGTTGGGTAAGAAATTTCCCCTCCCTCTCCCTTTAAACTGCTAAGTACTGGCGCACTGGCTGTGTTTTCCCTTTAAAATTTTTCGAATGGACCTTTTAAACTCCCTAATTACCCTATTTTTGATTTTAGTCTGTTTAACCAGACAAATGGGAGATAAGATCATGTTAATGCTTTGTTTTTGTGGATTTTCTATTTTTCTTTTTATTTTTGTTACAAGAGCCAGCAACTTACTCACACAAGGAAATATCTCTCCCTCTCCCAACCATGCTTTTTCAGAGAAACCTGAAGAGATTCCTGCAGCTTTTCCCAGTTCTAACACTAATTGTTGCTCTAATTTTGCATGCCTGGAGGCAAAGACCCACCCTCTAGAAGCTTTTAATCCCCTAGCACCTGGAGGCAAAGTGGGGGAAGAGGAATCCAGGCCTGAGTTCAAAATCAAGTCTGATTCAAATTGTGCTGGTCCCTCCCCCCCTCTCCAGACTCCACCCTCTACTCCTCCCATGGCCAAGCCCATTGCTTCCCCGGCCTGGGAAGTCCAGAGATCTAATGCTCATGCGCAACTTTCTCTAACTAGATTTGCAGCTTCAGGCTCAGCCCTTCCCCAGCCTGGCTGTGCTTCTGAGACAACTTTAGAAAACCCTTTAAATTCCAGATATGCTCGTTTTGTTCATAATTTTGCTAACCTGCTTTTGTCTTTAATTAGTAATCTTATAAAGCATTTGTATGGTGAAAAGCCCGACAGACAATATAGAGGGGTTAAAGAAGAAAAACTTAAGCTGAATAAGAATGACAATCAACATAGTTCAAGACTCTGCTTCTTTTGCCATGGAAGGGTATATATTTTACAGAAATGTAGAAGTAAGCAGCAAGGTATTGATATGAGTATTGGGGATTTTAGATATCGGAATCAAAAGTGTTCTAAATTCACTCAGATTATTAATAGTATCAGTTCAGAGGTTACATAGGATTTCTATGCTATTACATATACATTTTGAAATTAATGGTATGGGTTTATTTTCATAGAGAGATTGTGTCTTATACTTAGTTTCTAAAACAAGGAGAATATTTGTAAAAGCTTTTTATAGTCATGTGATCAAGTTTATATTTTATAATACTCTTATTGATATTAAGTTCATATTCATTTAGATTTCCTTAGTTTGAATTTCACTGTATTTTATTGTTCCATGTGTATTTTCTTCTATTCATTTGTCTATCTAATTTTGAAACATTGCAAGATGGTTTTGATTTTATTATACAATGTTAATTCTAGGAGTATTGTGCTCCCATATTCTGAGTTATTTGTTTTTGTTATTTTTTCTCAACTGATTATTTGATCAAACTCTTTAAAGCATTTCCCTGGCAAATTGTTTGCCATGGCAAGTGTAAATTGATTCTAGAAGTATTATTTTTGATAAGCATATTCCAAAAAAAAAAAAAAGAGGGGAACATTTGTAAAAGTTTTCTTTTTAAAAAAAAAAGTTTTCTTTGAGATTCTGTTGTGCTTTAACTTGTATTTAAATATGTTCTGATTTTTCACAAAAGTAATTGTATACTAAGTAAAAAAAAGGTATTATTTGAAATTGTTGCATAATTATATATTATATTCTGAGTCAAGATGTATTCACATTTTTTGCAATCATTTATTATCCTCAATTTTTAAATCCATATGAGACTTGGATTATGGGAACTTATCATTTAAGACATTAATTGCCTTTATTCTGAGTTATCAGATGCCAGTTGGCCAAGATGCCATCCAATCACAAGAGGAATACACGCAAGAGCAGACACTGAACTGTCACATGAGGGGAGACATGCATGAAGTCAAGGTATGGCCAAGGGAACGGCTTTTGACAAATGTTGAGGTTGGATTCTCTTGGTTTAATATTTTATTTTATTTTTCCCCACAATATTGTACAGATGGCTGGAAGTATTGATCCCACCCATCTCACTTCTACACCTGGCTTCTATGCTCCCTCCTATATGCCTGATGCCATGGACCATCTCAATCCCATGCATCTGATTAAGTCTGACTCAGTTTCCTCCAATATGTTCGGTGGCATGGACGTATATTCCATCCACCTATTTTAAGCCTGGCATACTGTATGGGCAGTACATATTGCTCAAGTGTGGGAATGCTCATATCCCATCATTTCTCTGTTCTTTTATGGTAACCCCCATAATTATCTCAGGTGTCATGATAAATAACAGTGTTGAATTTGGCCTTGACATCTGTTACTAATTATATTAGATTTTAAAATTTCTCATAATGGCATGAGGATAATTAGGCAGATGATGCAAAAAGTGATGAAACAGATAAAAATTATTTTTAATAATTAATATTGCAGCAATTGTCTTCTCAATTACCCTCCATAAGGGGGGGACTATAGTAATATTATAATTTTAAAGAATGTTTCAATTTTTGTTTTATTATATGTTTCATGTGTAACAACTAAGATTCTGTATTCCCTTAGACATGTTTTTGAGAACTTTCATTGTTTGATTTTATTATTGACAAAGCTATTTTAAAGTTGTGTTAAGCTCAATTTTGTAGGAAATTTCCTGGCTGATTACCAGCATCCATACCTCAACCCCTGAAAAGACTTCCATTCCACTACTACACCTAGAGGACATCTTAGAAAAGACTTTCAGAGACTTTAAATGAACAGTTTTGATTTGTTTTTGTTGTTTTTTTTTCTCTTTCTGTTATAATATACACCATCTGTAACATGTATTCTCTGCAGAGGCCCTCCCTTTGCAAGACCAATGTCAAAGCGTCGGTTCAGGAGGACAAAAAAAAAAATCGCCCCTCTGGACAAAACTTTCCTCTCTTCCTTTTCTATATTGTTGTTCACATATTATTAGTTAGCAATAGTTATTATATTGTTTTTACTGTTCTGTCAAGGAAACATTTTGTTTCTTGAGGAACAACAGGGGGGACTGTAACGATTGGAATGACGCCACCTGCTGGATACTTACTGTAGAAGAGTTCTGCCCATGAAGCAAAGGTCTTTGAGGGCAAGACCAGGCTTCAGGAAGTGACGCGGACTAGTGGGAGGAGGAAGGAAGAGACGGGCGCTCGGTCTCGCTCTCCTTTCCTCTGGACTCTGGCGGAGAAGGGAGCTAGAAATGTGCTCTCCCTTTAATAGATAGAAATCTAGGCCTTTCTCTCTCTCTTTACCAAATTCTTATTCTCCTTAATAAATGCTTAAAAGTCTAACTCTTGCTAAAGCTTATAATTTATTGGCGACCACTCATTAGATATTTTAGACAGACTAGCTAGAATTTTAGCCCTTAACACTATGAATTGGGGAAGAATTCATAACCAGGGATGGGATAGAGGAGGTCATAAAAATACAAAATAGGTAAGCATAACCATAGGAATAGGGATTTCTTTTGATTGTACAAAATCTTAAAACATTTTTTTTACAACTAAAGTAAATATGGCTAAAATAGAAGAGATGGATTGAAAAAATATTTCAATTAGTTTAGATAGGTATCTATCATTATATCCATAGCTAATCTCAATCTTTAACTCTAAATGACTTATAGACAAGGTAGGATTCCCAAGAGACAATAACCTTGTTTCTTCCTTGCAGTGTGAAAGCAATACTCATTAAAAACATTAAAACAGTTACTCAACTGTTTTTAAAAATTGCTTGTACTTCTTGAACTTTTAAGGTTCTTTTTTCCAATCTATTTTTGCATTTTAAAAATTCTGTTCAACTTTGGTTACCTCAAAATAAATTATTGAAAGTAATTAATTCTATTAAAATCCATTTTCCCTGTAGGGAAAAAAAGAATTGAACACCAATACTAGATTTTCAATACCATCATCAGTACTAAAATGCTTTGAAGGAAAATAAAAAAGCAAAAATTACTGGCCACAAATTGTTGAACTTTTAGCAACACAATGTTTTTCAGCATTATTTTAAGATAGTATGAAAATGCTTTTTATAGCAAAGTACTATTGTTATGGGCCTAGTGTATCCCAGAAATTCTCTGGGGTAAATCAAAGAACCTTCTTGAGAAACTAAACCAAAGGACAGACACACATAAAGTGATAAATGGTACCAGATTTGGGACTGAGCTAGCTCCAAGACCACCACCCTTCATTCCAGTCTCCCTCACCCCTGGGGAGATTAGATTAGGTGTGGCTGCTGACTTTGTGTCATGAGGAGGAGAGAGATGGCTTGAGAGATCCACAGCCACCCCTTACCCAATTTCCCTAGCCACCCCCAGTGGGGAATGGTCCTCCCCCAATAAGGGAACTTTCCACAGTCAGAGGACCACCTCATTGGACCACCATCAGGCCTCTTATAAAAGGATTTCCTTGTCTCCTGCTCAAGAAGACAGGTATCTCAGAGCCACGCCTCTGTGCCATGCCTTCTCCTCATGAGAAGTCCAAGGATTTCTGTCTTGGTTTCCTTTCCCTAGCACCATAAATAAACTATTATTTTATTCTAATTGGATTTATGTGCAAGAGGGTGTAATTCTTTAAAGAGGAATTCCTAAGAACCCCTACCCCAACCCCCATCTATTTCCCTATAACATAATTGGTGCCCAATGTGGGGCTTGAATCTACGACCCTGAGATTAAGAGTCTCAAGTGGAGAAGGACAAAAACTTGGAAGTCTTACACCTGAAATAGTCAGTACAGCTTCTTCCCCTAAAGAGGAGGAAAAGTCAATAGTAAATACAGTTGTTCTTGTTGATGATTCAGTCCCCACAACAAAAATTCAAATCATGTTAGCAGACCAAAGCTGCTTGATCCAGAGATTCAACCACACACATAGGATCGTGGATGTCCAAGAATTTATTGCACTGTCCAACTCTGAATTTGTAACTCTTGCTTTGTTCTTGTTATATCATTTCCAAACAAAGAGCTAACTGATGAAAGTCTGACACTTCAAGAAGCAGATATACTTAACACTGTGATTCTTCAACAACTAAAGTAACCCTGCTCCTATCTCTGCAGTAGCATGTGGGATAATTAATGTACCATATTTTTAAAAAGAAAAAAGTACTTCAGCAGAAAAAAATAGGAATCACCACAACTATTTTTTCCCAGATCAATCTTGGTTTTATTGTTCTGTCTTCCAGCTCCAGTGTACCTAAATCCATTTTATGAATGGACTTTTTCTATTCTCTGTTGGTCCAAATATAGGACACATGTTCCCTCCAAATATGGCTTATATAAAACCTGAATGTAGCCAGTAAATTCCCAATATTCAGGTCTAGATCTTTTTGAAAGGAAAAAAAGGAGGGATACAACTTGTATCCAGGAGTAGCCAATATTTGGTCCAATACAGTAATTGTTTATTTGGATTTTTAGACTTTTTATAACTGAATCTCCTTATCTTTACAAATTACATATTTCTAAACTTAAAATTAGTTTCTTCCACAGTGACATGACAGTTTTTAAAAACGTGCATAACCGGGGGCAGCTAGGTGGCACAGTGGATAAAGCATTGGCCTTGGTTTCAGGAGGACCTGAGTTCAAATCCAACCTCAGACATTTGACACTTGCTAGCTGTGTGACCCTGGGCAAGTCACTTAACCCTCATTGCCCTGCAAAAAAAAGGCTTCAATCAAAACATGCATAACCCTTGCAAAACAAAACCATGTTTTTAATGTATACCTTATATTTGGTAAAATTTACACTAAAGTATTTCGATGCTATGTTGACAGTGATTTAAAATTTCTTGATCAGCTTAACTAAAATTTTTCCTTTACTATAATTTATAATGAAAATATATATTCTGATTTAGAAGCAGATTGATTATGCCAAAAATTATTTTTCAACACATTAATTTTTTATATATGCATCTCCATCAGTTGAATTGGGTTATATTGGTGATGTCAAATAATCTAGTTTGACCTTAAAACATATATAAGTTTTCTCCATTCTAATTCTATTACTATCTTAAACAACAAACAAAAATACATAAATGTTAGCAGTCCTAGAGGCAATTATGTAGGCAAATGCTGTCAATTAATAGAACTTCCTGCTGTTTCCTAATCATCTATGGTCATGTTCAAACCTAGGACACACTACCCCAGCCCCACCCCCTCCTCCTCCCAGCAGAATTGCCATAGAAAGAGCTAACTCCTGTAGCCTCTTTGAAATTTACTATAGTGGTCCTTTTCAGGCATTTCTAGCCTGAAAAACTGTCCACATAGATATTTGAAATAGGTACTAGAAACATGATACAGGAGGAATAAGGGACAGTATGAATGGTGGCATTTGAAGTTTGGGGAAGGGATTCTTAGGAATTCCTCTTTAAAGAATTATACCCTCTTTCACACAAATCCAATTAGAATAAAATAATAGTTTATTTAGGTGCTAGGGAAAGGAAACCAAGAGAGATATTCTTGGACTTCTCATAGGGAGAAGGCATGGCACAGAGGTGTGGCTCTGAGAAACCTATCTCCTTGAGCAGGAGACAGGGAAATCCTTTTATAGAGGCCTGATGGTGGTCCAATGAGGTGATCCCCTGACTGTGGAAAGTTCCCTTATTAGGGGAGGACCATTCCCCACTGGTGGTGGCTGGGGGAGTTTGGTGAGGGGTGGCTGTGGATCTCTTAAGCCATCTCTCTCCTCCTCATGCCACAAAGGCAGCAGCCTTACCTAATCTAATCTCCCCAGGGGTGGGGGGAGACTGGAATGAAGGGTGGTGGTCCCGGAGCTGGGGTATGATAGGCCCATAACAACCATAATACATGTTCTGATGCAATTTGCATCTTCAAGTTAAATATATGATAACTTTTAAAAACTGGTATAAAATTTGGTTTAAACAATTATGAAAAAGGGAAAATGCTACCACATTTACCCTGTATGCAATAAAACTCCATTTTAGACTCTTGCTTCACCTAGAAACCTAAAGTCCAATTCTGTTTTCTTCATTAATCTCACCTTTTTTATATTGCTTGGTCTACTTGGCCAGTTTTACCTGATATGTTAGATTCTCTCAACTATTCATACCCAAAAGGGAAGGACTATATGCAACACACATTAAAGATAGAACTTGTCCTGTATAAAAGGTTTGAAAGCTGGGAAACTACTTTTGGATTTGCTACACTACATCAATCAGTGGAACTGTCACACCCTCATTCTGACCAACATGCAGATTGGGGGGGGGCGGGGAGGAGGTGGGACTGTGGTTCCCCACACCTATCACCATCCAGCAAGAAAGAATATCCTTTAATTAATTTCTTTTGAACATGTGAGTATTCTGCATGGTTTTCCTTTTTCCCTCCCTAGAGTGGATACAGGAGTTACCTCATAATCATCCATTTTGAGAAGTGTTCATTATTTCATGAAGGAAATTAAATGGATAGAAACAACTGATTGGTTCTCATTTTTAAAAACTTCTTAAGCCCAGGGAGTCCATATTCCAGTTGCTCAGTAATTGATGCTAATTTACGTAAGCTTTGGACCAGATGACCTTTGAGGTTTGTTATACTTGAAATTTTGTGAAATGTGAGGTGGTGTTACTATGTAGATATGAATGTAGATGAACAATTTTATAAGAATTAGAGCAAAATGCATAGACCAATGCTATAATGAACAAAATTTATTCTTTCTTTGATGATTCAGGATTTTTTAGTGCCACAAAACTGTCATTTTGAGCATCAATTATCATTGTAGTCTAGGTGAACATAAGTAGTACTTCATAGAAGAGATTTTTGGTTAATGAAATGCTTGATAAGCCAGATTTTCTTGTAATGCAAAGATATATTATAAAATTGGGTGGGCATTAGATACCTCTAGTAAGTAGTAGAGTTTCTCAGATTAAACTATATTTTAATGAAAAAGTAGGTTAAGACATCCAGCATGAAGATATAATTCAAAGGATTTTTTTTTGTTAAAAAGTCAAGTACATGAGTGTATTCTATTATACTATGTCCCTTTTCTTTTTTTTTTTGGTGAGGTGGGGTTAAGTGATTTACCTAGGGTCACACAGCTAGTAAGTGTTAAGTGTCTGAGGCCGGATTTGAACTCAGGTCCTCCTGACTTCAGGGCCGGTGCTCTATCCACTGTGCCACCTAGCTGCCACTATGTCCTTTTTCTTATTTTTTTCTTTATTTACATATTTTCTTTTTTGGTCACCTTCATTTTCTTTTTTTTTAAAAAATAAAGGTATTTTATTATTTTCCAGTTACATGTAGAGGTAGTTTTCAACATTTAGAAATATGGAACGCTTCACGAATTTGCATGTCATCCTTGCACAGAGGCCATGCTAATCTTCTCTGTATCGTTCCAATTTTAGTATATGTGCTGCTGAAGCGAGCACAGCTTCATTTTCATATTCATATCCCTTCCTTCTTCCCTATGCAAAGAGCCACATCTTGTGTTTCTGGCATTTAAGGCCCCACTCCATGCAGGTTACACTAGATTTTCCTTAAAAGGGGTTGACAAATGACCTTGAGATTGGGTAACTAAAGTTAGTCTGAGCCTGGATTTGAACTCAGATTTTCCTGATTCCAGGTCCAGCATTCTACAAAAAATGGTGAGAAGGTCCAATTGGGGCCTGACGCTTGGCCACCAGACCTCTATGGACAATACAAAGTTGGAAGCAGAGGCAAGGGTAATTTGATCAGCTAAGTCAGCTCTTTGGCCTTGCTGAATAGCCTTGTTGAATATCTTTCCCATTTTCTTGCTAATTAAACCTCTTTTTGTTAACTGTCAGCTCTTTTATTAATATTTTATTTTATTCCAGCACTTTTCACAGTGCCTGACACATAGTAAGTGCTTAGTAAATGTTTATTTATTGATTGATTCTGTTATTGAAACTGAGGTACCACACTGGTCTGGTCAGCTCTGTCCTATAACAACATGTAAAAGAGTAAGAAAGAACGATGGAAAAAATGCAGTTCAGCACTAATTAGTCTGAAAGTATATGCAATATTCTTCACCCATAGTGCCTCACCTCTGCAAAGAAGGGAGATAGACATATTTCCTCATTTCTTTCTGTCCTTGGATGCTTTAATCTACAAAACATAAATTCAATGAGAGCATCAGAAGAGGCTATTTCCTTATTCACATTTCAAATGCTAAAATTTTAGGAAATCTTCACAAAATCACATGTACACACATACTGGCATGATACTGTACATTGCCACTGATTAAGTGAGAGAAAGTTACCTAAAGAGACGACAGATTAGAGAATATTTGGGTGTTTTAAAAGGGTCTCTCTTTATTTGTGACAGTAATGACTTTGAGTAGAATATCTCTTTATGCTAAAAAATTTGAGATCTCAAAGAATAAGACACTGAAATAGTCATTATGTGGTTTAAAAATTCTATTTGCCAAAAAGCTTTTGTAAATGTGCACAAAAATAGGCCTTTTAATAAGTTTCTCCAGATAAGTTGCATGCATTTATTCAGAAAAAGTAACTGAAACTGAAACTAGCCTAGAGAGCTAGGAATTTTGGAAATGTTCTGGAGGAATTATAGGTCTTCATTTTGTGGACAAATGTAGCACTCAATTTGAAGGACTTTGATATTTTACTTACAAGCAAGTTCCCTAACTGAAGTGCATACATTTAAAGGGAACAAGTGAAATGAAGAAGTATGTTACCACTTTTGAGAGCGAAAGAAAAAAATTCATAATAAATCCCCATAATAAAGTAATGAATGATTTTCCAGCACCTCAAAGATGAATTTAAAATGCATTTATATTTTGCTCAAGAATACTCTTTCCTAAGCTGTAATATAACAGATTTTGCTTTGGAAAAAATTCTTTTTTGACCCAAGAAACAAAGTGGTGTCTTGAGAAACAATGGGGATTCAGGATCTCAAAGATAAGCTAAAAGATTTTGTTTTAGAAATAGGAGGGATGAAACAATCTCTATTGAAGGAGTAGGAAGCTATAAAGGCGATTGCCTCTGAAGAAAGAGGTCAGTGTCATTTTGAAGAAGCTGAAATGAAAAGCAATGTATGTAATACTTATTTGTACAGTGTGTGATCTGGGGGGGGGTCTAAAACATTGCAAACTTTGGAGCAGCTCTTATGACAATATTTACCTGGCTTTAAATTGATTTTTGACATTGTTTTGTACATGGATTGCATGTGAAAGACATTTTCTTGCTGTAAGGGCATCTGAAAAGACGTTTTAGGGGTGTGAGACTTACAAGTAAAATTTTTAAAATATTTCCCTATGATAGCATAGTGATAAATGGATTTGTTATTATTATCCAATGCCTTGATATTTCAAGGCTCTGTGATTTTGTTGGTACTTAGGTACTCCTTTCATAGACTGCAGATTGTAATGCTACTGTGACTTAGTTGCCCATCTTGGAGAGTTTCTGTGATTGAAAAATTCATCAAGTCAACCTAGTGATTAGCCTCTCTAAACTTTTATATAGGTGGATGTTTGGATGACACACATTTATTTCTATTTGCTGTCACTGTGTCCATGCTCACGTTGTAGTTTTTGTTTTGTTTTGTTTTTTCCAATCAGAGAAGGATTTGTAGATGTTGCCTATATATTCTTCAAGAACTTGGAGTCACTTCTACACCATAATGAGGAATTGGAAGATATTTTTACTAGAGATACTTCAGAGAAAGAAGCAGACCTTTATGTAGATAATTAACAAACACTTTATTTATGTGGAAATCATAAAATATTACAGCTATATGGTTATTGTTCTATTGTTTTGCAGGTGAAGAAACTGAGGCACAGGGAGTTTGTGACTTCCCCAAGGTGATACAGAATTGGAAGAAGAACTGAGATCTCCTGACTTATGGAATCATAATAACCTAAGAATTGGAAGAGACTTCAGGGTCATGCCTGAAACATGAATCCAGCCTTTGCTTGAATTACTGCAATGACAGGGAACTCTTTCCATTCCAGAGTGGTTCATTTCACTTTTGAAACCCTCTAATTGTTAGGAACCTATTCCTTTTTATTGAACCAAAATCTGCCTTGTTATAACTTTAAAACTTTAATTGGGAAGAAGTAGAATAAATACAATCTCTTTTCCATGTGACATCAGAAATCGCATTCCTCCTAAGTTTTCCTGTCTATTGGCTAAAAATCCTCAGTTGTTTCAACTTAGCCTCCTATGGCATAATTTCAGGTACTCCTGCCTTCCTGGTTGGTCTCCTCTGAATACATTTTGGCATTTCAGTGTTCTCTCTAAAACTGACATTCAGAATTGAGCACAATATCCCCAGCAGTAGGGACAATATCATCTCACTTTTTCTGGTTTTGGTGTTTCTATCAATGTGGCCTCAAATTACAATAGGATATTTGGCTGCCAATTCATTCTACTGACTCTCTTTAACTCTGCAGAACAAAACACTGTCTGACAAGTTCTTTCAAAGCAAGGTGTACCTTATCCATATGTCAAGATCATTCAAGATTTTTTAGAAGATTTAACAACAAAAATACCTGTTTAGTGAATTTCTCATAATATGTATCAGGTAAAACTGAAAATAGGGTGATTTACCACCGTGCTAGAGGAGACAAAACTTAGAGTCTGGGAAGGATTTGCTGTGAAGAGTGAGGTGATCCAGATGCTCCAATTTGTGGGTGAAAATGTGTTGATTTTGTTAAGGCGCAATATAGTGCAGGACCCCTTGGAAGATATTTTAGTCAATTAAAGGAATTTGGCCTATATATAAAAGAGAGACCAAATGGATGAAGAATAACTATTTCTTAGATTTCAACATGCATCTGAATGTAGAATCTATAGAGAAGGAGTTCTAAAACCTCTTTCTGTTCTTTGGTCTGATGAAGACTTTTTAAGAATAATGTTTACAAGTTAATAAAATTATATGCGTTATATTAACCAGGAAACAAGTTATATTGAAAAACAGTTGTTAAAATATGTAAAAGAGGAAAAACATGTTCATGGACCCCAGTTTAAGAACCCTTTCTTATCAAACACTTGTTTGTCAAATACATAGACAGCCATGGAAAGATTCATGATGGGTATCAGAAGGCTGCAACATAGCAGTGATGAGGATGCGCAAAGAACAGGAGTGAAGGATGTCACCAAAGAATTCTTACAATATTATAATTATATGAGAGAAATGGAATTTTATATGAGAAAGAGAATGGACAGGAGAAATGTTGGGAGAAAAATGGAGGCCTTCAGCATTCTCGGTTAGATTCACCCCATGGTGAACTTTTGGGAGAAGAGTTGCTCATGATAGTTAGTCATGAATGGGCAGTGACCTGAATTGTTGAGGGAACTCTCGGCTCAATGAAATCATAGATCCATTTGAGTATCTGAGTACTACAAGCCCATTTTCATGGAACAGATCACCTTCTGTTTTTCAATCATCTCACTGCTGCTAGTAGTGGAGTTGCTTAAAAAATGAAAACCACCACTACCGTGACAACTCTATCTACCTTCCTATGTTTATTTGAACCCTTTCACATCCTGGTTCTAGATATGAATAAATCACGAGCAGAAGCAAACTGGATGTTTGTGTCTAACAGAGAGACTGATGCTTTATAAGTACAGAAAGATTTTAAAGGTGAAAATGGCAAATTCTGGGATGTATATAGAAAGATACACTAATGCACGATTAGTGAAGCTGTGACTTTGTCCTTACATTATGAAAAACAATTTAGAATTATAGTAAAATAGGTATGAACATGAACACATCTTTTGATTCAGTGAAACCTTTGTTAGACATAGACTCCAAGGAAGTCCAAGAGAGAGGGAAAGGTCTTATATATTTTTATATTAGTAAAAATATGGAAGGAAATCATGTCCCAATTAATTAGGAAATTGTTGAGTAAATTATGGATTGTAATGTCATACTATTGAGTCACAAGAAATGATGAATATGAAGAATTCAGAGAAAGTTGCTAAGACTTGTATGAACTGATGCAAAGTGAAATAAGGAGAACTAGAACAATTTATATGTTGTTTATGGTTGGTTGGTTGTTGTCCTTCATTCTCAAAGGGGACCAAAATGACATCACTATTTTAGGCTCAAGTTACAGTGTGTCTGACTGTGGCTGATCAGACCAATATAAGCTCAGAATGCTCTACTACAGGTCAGGCACAAGTAGTCCATGTGAACATTTGGGTTGGATTCTTTAAATATGCGCATTTCGTGTTTCTTTTGAGTTACTTCAATTCGGTTTCTTCTCTGCTTCTTCAATTCAGCACGTTCTCTGATGAGGGCATACCATGCTGGGTAGTCCTGTGCCAGTGTCTCCTATGTCATGCAATCAATTCCATAGTTCTTACGAGAGACTTTGAGAGTGTTCAATGTAAAGAAAAACAGCATGAATATTTCAGAACTCTGATAAATGCAATGATGTGATGACTTCAGAGAACTGACAGTAAAGCTTCCTTCCTGGCTCTTAGCAGAATGTGGATTATTTTGGAATGAGACATTTTTTTGGATATGGGCAATATGTTGACTTGTTTTGCTTGACTATATTCCAATGTCAGCAAATTAAACTATGAAATTTGAATTTTGTGATATTTCTCTCATATAAAGAAAAATATAATCAGGTTTTCATTCTTTACATGTTTGTTAACACTGAGTAAATAAGTTCCATCTTGTTTGACTGCTGTGCAAGAGTTGTGGAATTTTTGATTGTGAGCCCAAAGGCCACTGTTTGTGCTCATTTGTGCTTCTCAGTGATTATAATAATGTAAATCATAGGTCTCTGTACAGATTTAATTTTAAACTCACAGCTTGGGCAAATTTGTGGTTATAACTTTATGCTTAAAGTGACTGGATTACATTTATATGATTTAATTGCAAAGAGTATGCTATAAGAAAAGCTATATCTAGTTTACCACAATTGTCTCAGAGGAAAATAAAGTTATTATGCATGGAATTACATGAAGATGAACTCAGTAAAGGATAAATTCCTCTAATTCATGTGCTTTTAAAAACTATGTGAATATATAAGGAAGAGAACAGGTTTACATGACTACTGTATCCTAAAGGACATCTAGAAATGAGAGAACAATGAAATTGGTTTTTGCAACTTCCTTTGAAATGTATAGTGTCTTCAGGCTGGTATGGAGGCAAATTAACACAGCTATGTAGAAGGAAGCTTACAGTATACCTTTTCCATACCTGTAAGTTCACACACACACAGACACAGACACACAGACACACATCGCCCCTCCCCCTAAAACCCCCCCAACAACAACACTGCAATGTTTTGGTTTCTAGGACCAGCAAACTCATGCCTTCAGTATGATAAAAAGAGAGAGAGAGAAAAAAAGCAAGCAATTACAATACGCAAAAAAGACAATGGCTGAAGGGCAAAAAGAAATTTTTCATCAACACATTCTGTTTACTAAAGCTGACAATTTGTAATGGGCATTGGCACTAGTGTTGGGCAATTATAGCTTTGCTTCCACTGAGTTGTGGAACTGTTCTCCCTGTAGGAAGCCTTGGAGCTAGGTGGTTGGGGGGAAAGTAAAGAGAAAGGAGCTGATCTGGAATCTGTTAGCTATAATGAACAGGTACTAAGAAGCAGACACTAGATGTGATACCACAGAACACAAATTACAATCTAAATGGGATATTAATATTTACATAAGCAGTTCCTCAGGCACTCCAAGCTAAATTCATGGGGAAAAAAGTCTTCCAAATGCCATTCATACCATCAGGGATAATTGCAGGACTGGAAGCATCTATGTCATAGCTAAAGAACCAGAGAGCTGGGGTTTTAATTTTCAGTTTGACTTACATGCTGTTGTCATATCATGGGGGCTATGGTTGCAATTTTATAGCATGGGGTTGGTATATGTATTTTTTGGGGGGGTTTATTTTAGAATCAGAGAAAGAGTAAGCTTGCAAATCTTTTAATAAGGCAATTACATTCAGACAAAGATTAGATCTCCATGGCACAATAGATTTTTGCTATATTATTCAGTATCTTTTTGATATTCCACTGTCACTAGACAAAGCTGTGAATAGTAATGTGACAAGTCTATTCAGTAGACAACAATAAGGGTTTCCTTAATTGTGTTCACTTGTATGCCACACAAACCCTCACTTAATTTTTTTTTTGGCCTGTTTTGAAAAAGCAGAAAGAAAATACCATTTAGAGTCACAAAAAGCACTGTTGAGTCTATCTGTAAAATCTACATTTTGTATTTATGAAATGAAAATGTTGAGATAGTCAATCACTTAAATTTTTTTCATCTAGTAAAAATATCTTGTAATCTCATGATTCAAAATGTCAGTCTTAATATAGAAATAAATTACTTGGTATTATATAGGACAAAAATATCCCTATAAGAATTGTTTTTAAAAGATATACCAGGGAGAATGGGACATGCTACATGTTGAATTTGAAAATTTGTACTTGGTTTCTAATAATTAATCAAGAGAGAAAATTAAGGGCATAATTAATTTTTCCCTCTTCCCTCATTAGTTTATACTATTTAACCAAGTTTTAAATAATAATAATAATAATAATAATAGTTTTTTAAGGTTTGCAAAGTGCTTTACAAGTATTATCTCATTTGAGCCTCACAATAACCCTATTGTTATGCCCATTTTACAAATAAGGAAACCCAGGGCAATAGAGATTAAATGATTTGTCCAGGGTCACACAGCTAGTAAGTGTCTGCAGCTGGATTTGAACTCAGGTTTTCCTCTCTCTGGATCTAGTGATCTATCTCTTGAATTAATATATAAGTCTTAGACAAATGGTTGGATTTACAAACCTCCATTCTAGCTGGTAGAGGAATGAAAGAGAATTTACAAAATTATGTTAAAATTTTTCATGGGTCTCCAAAAAGAGCTGTAAATGTAATCTAATTAAATTCCATGAATATTTATTAAACTTTTACTCTGTACAAGGCACTGTGCTAGGTACTGGCAATATTAAGACAAAGATAAAATGAGGATAGTATAGTGTGAGGAATGGTATAGACAAAGGAAAGGTCGTAATTTCTCTAGGAACAACTCAGAGGGTGTAAAACTTAAAAACTGTGTGTTTGTGGGTTGGTGGTAATCAGGGAAGGCTTCATTTAGGAGACAACATCTCAAGAGCCTTGAAGATGAGGAATTTGAAAGGCAGAGATGAGGTGAGATTACATTCCAGGCCTACAGGACTACTTGGAAATGGGTGATAAAAAATTAAGTTCTAGAATAATTTACAGTTTGGCTGAAACATAGAGTTATGAAGTTAAGTGATATAAATAAGGCAGGAAAAGTAGGTTGGAACCAGTTTGTGGAGGGTCTTAAATACCAACCCAAGAAGTTTGTATTTTACCTCAGAGGCAAAAGGGAACCATATGAGGTTTTGAGTAGGGGGTTGGGGAATGACATGGTTGTATTTGTGCCTTAGGAATATTTTTTTGAAGATATGTGAATGGAGATTATAGAAAGGAGAGATGGGAAGATTATTAATCCTTTAAAATAGTAATGAAGACCTGGCATTGATGACAGGTGTGAATAGGCAGAAGTAGTTTTATGAGAGATGTTGTGGCAGAAGAGTTGGCAATTGGCCTGACATAGCAGGTAAAAATCATGCTAAAATTAAATTCAAGGGTGTGTTAATGAGTGATTGACAAAGTATTATGATTTTAATCTCAGTGTAGAAAATGATTCCTATGAAATGCATTGGGATAGAGCCATAATAACACACCAAGGAATTACAACTGATAGAAGTGCCATTCACTGGCATTTTGATATAAACAATAAGAAGAATTTATTGATAGGCCTATCATGCATAGAAGAAATATTGAAAAGGAATTCTTTTATATAAATATAAGAAAACATTGCTAAAACAAGCCTGGAAAGTAGACCTAATAAAAGGGGATATGTTTAGCTCTAATATTCACCAGCAATATAGATCCTTATATGAACTTTGCCAAAGGAGCTTGTGATATTTTACTTCAATATTCCAGTTTATTTGTGATCTCATTGATGTGGCTAGCTTCCAGGGAGGCAGGTCTCAAATTGTCCAAACTTTCCATTCTCTATGACTTTTGTCTCTGTGTCCTTGCATGGGTTCACTAGAAGAGGTTTACCCAAAGAGGAGCCTTGAGGCGTGCCTCAAATCCTCTTGACTTCATGAGGAGATGAAACGTGGAAGTAATACCTTGCTCTCACCATGTAACCAGCCCACCTTGTTCTTTGATGCTATATTGTTTTGATGACATCATTTGTGTTGTTCCTCTGGCAAAGTTCTTTTGTTATGTGTTTGCTGTAGGTTGTTCACACCCACAATGTGCCTTTTCATTGCTCTTTGGATGATAGCTTCCATTTTTTAGAAGAAACTGAGGTATTGTATGACTTGGAACCATATCACTGGAAAAATGTTAGTTATAAAAATAGGTCTTTTCTCAGGGAGAAGAATTTTAAATAACTTTGCATTTTCTCAAAAGGAATCCAAAACTATCTGTTCAATTGTGCACCCAGCTCATTGTCCATTTTATTCTATCCAAGATAACTAAATTAAGTGAATACATAAATATTTATACATAGACATACAGTACATATATAGATGTATTTACAGTGTGTGTGTATATATTGTATATATACACACACACACGCACACTACGCACACACGCACACACACACACACACACACACCAACAACATATATATATATATATAATCGGTATATTTGCAGTGGCTATCCAATATAAATAAACGAATATATTCTCTTTATTCTATCTATATATGTTATGTTACATTTATATGTACATTTCTGGTTTTCCATGTTAACTATATTCCATCAAGACAATAGGCATTCTGGAAAAAAAAAAGACTGACTGCTTTGGAGGCCAGCACACAAAAAGGCTGGAGCTTTCTTCCCTTTGCCAGTGAGTGAAAATGTCCAACTGTGTTAAGGTTATAGTGGGCAGAGGCCTGAGGAGAGTCTCAGTGAAAAGAAGGAAGAAGAGACTGAGTCAGAAAACAGCAGTTCTTTGGTTGCTGATAAGAAATTCCTTCTGCCTGCCTGGGGAAACAGGAACCGTTGTTGTAAAGCAGTCTGCTTGCTGCTGTGGTGCTGACATCTGCATACTTCTTTCTGTACTACCCCAGTGGTTCTCTCGAGATCTGAGTGTAGAAGTCTGCAACTCTGTGGAAGCACTGACCTGATCCTGACACAGAAGGCCCCTCAGCCCTGCAGGGCCTAATACAACTCCAGTGATGGTGAGGATGACTACTTTGAGGAGGAGAGCTTCTCTGAAGAGGATAGTGGTTTTGATGAAATGGACTAGGGGTACAAACTACCTTTTTGAAGTTGAAGGGTGGATGATCCCTGGTGGGACACTAGTCCTCTCTGAGCAGAAGTCTGAATGCCAGAATCCACGGCTGACCCCATGAAGAATGGCACCAGAAACAGGAAGAGAAAGTCGAGCCTTGGAAATTGCCTCTTGTCCTCCCCTGTTTGATAGACTTTGCATTTGGCATCTTGATGGACTCAAAGGACTCATCTTGGGGCAGGAAACCCAAGTAACTGAAAGTAAGAGCACAGAGCTCCATGTTGGCTGATTGAATAAAGTCTGCCTTGGTGACTTAAAAAAAAAAGACAATAGGCATTCTTCAGAAACTTGATTTTCCTAGATGGCTAGCTAGACCAAAATCTTATGACTGATTATTGATCTTATTTATAAGGCTCATGGGTCATGACACAGTCAACATGTGATCTACAAGTAGAAGCATCTGGAAGACCTTACCATCTAGCCGGCATTACTCTTTGATTTGGGCTCTTCATTGGATCTACTTCATGACTGTGGCAAAAATTGTTGGCAAGCACATATCTTCCTGTTTTATAGCTCACTTGATATCAATGGTCCTAATGCCATTGAATAAGGTTATCTCTATTAAATCTTTCAAGGTATTTTGTATAATTTTGAAACATGGATGGAAACCATCCTGTTGGAGGAGAGTATTGAAAGCAGCACTTTGCTACCATATATGAAATAAAATGCTTTATAATGGCCCACAGATATAGTGGGATTTTGTATTCTTTAAATTGTTAGATAATTCTGTGGGGCAGTTAGGTGGCACGGTGCATAGAGCACTAGCCCTGGAGTTGGGAAGACCTGAGTTCAAATGTGACTGCATACACTAACTAGCTATGTGACCCTGGGTAAGTCACTTAATCCCAATTGTTTTAAACATTCAGGGCCATCTCCTATCATCCTAATACATATCTTGCCACTGGACACAGATGGCTCTGGAGGAGAGAGTGAGATTGATGACTTTGCACAGCCCTCCCTCACTTAAACCCAATTTACTGTAAGTCATGATCACTGCAAGTTATGACATTACCTGGTATCATGATCCTCTTTGAGAACAAAGGACAAGCAACAACAACAACAAGCCAATTTTGTGACAAGAAGTGATCTAATATAGAATATCTTTCATGAAACCTTGCCTATTGCCTCCTACTGCTTTCATCAAGGAAGCCATTAAAATATATGTGTGTATGTATGCATATGTATATGTGTATATATATACATATATTCTCAAGTTATCTAAATAAAAGGAAAAACAAATATGTATATATATATACACATATATCTGTATGTTTTTCCTTTTATTCAGATACCTTAATAATCATTCCCCCAATTCCCTCAAAATTGTGTTGCCTCCAACATGAACCAGTTCTACTTAGTCAAGACTAGATCCTTTTATCATCTCTATTTTCTCAAGAACTATTTCTATCTCATTAAAAAGTACTTACAGGATTGTGATATGGTAGGTCTAAATTTAGTACGCCTACTACTAACCCTTGATGATTAAAATATCTTGATATAAAAATCTATGCATATCTTTTTCATCTTTCATCTGTTTGTTTTACTTCTTCCATTATATCCTAAAATACTCTTAGTTTGACTTTACTTAGTTTACTTCTTTTTTTAAAAAATTTTCTTTCTTTTTTTTCTTAGTGAGGCAATGAGGGTTAAGTGACTTTCCCAGGGTCACACAGCTAGTAAGTGTTAAGTGTCTGAGGCCAGATTTGAACTCAGGTCCTCCTGACTCCAGGGCCAGTTCTCTATCCACTATGCCACCTAGGTGCCCCTGACTTAATTTACTTTTGAAACTTTCTTTAAGCTTGTTTTTATTTTCAATGTTTCTTGCTGCCTTGTGAGGTGAAATTTTTCCACTACCTTTTCCTATAAAGTTTTCTATAAACTTTTTTTTTTTTTTGCAGGGCAATAGGGTTTAAGTGACTTGCCCAGGGTCACACAGTTAGTAAGTGTCTGAGACTGGGTTTGAACTCAGGTCCTCCTGAATCCAAGGCTAGTGCCTTATCCATTGCGCCACCTAGCTGCCCCCTTCTATAAACTTTTACAAATAAGTTTAGATTTCAATGTGTTCCATATCTTCCTACTTGGTAAGAAGATCAAGTGTTTGCTAACTAAGGTGGAAGGGTTTATTTGTTTTGTATTGGTTTGCTTTGCTGTGCTTCCCCTTCCCCCCTTCCATTATGGCAATTGCCATACAATGGAATTTAAATTTCAGTACAAAATTGGTATGATCAGTATCAATGTCCTTTCCTCTATCAATTTTCATTTTCTTTTGCATTAAAAAACTTGCTTAAATATGTTGAACTGGAATTGTTTCAATTGGACTCCACATGCTTTTTCTCATTTTTATTCTTTCTTGATCTGACTATACAAAGTTAGCCTATTCAGGAATGACTCCTATAACAAGTAATTTCATGTCTATTAAGATATAGTCAACTTAAGTTTTTATAACATTGCTATACCTTCTCATTCTTTACTCAGAGAATTAATAATGTATAGGTATGAGTCTTCTGTGAAGGCTATAAGTTACTGGCCTCTCTAATTCTTTACTTTTAAGCCCTATCTTCCAAAGTATTTTTTGTTTTCCTTGTTATGTTTGCCTTTGCATTGAAGTCAATGAATATTAAAGTATATGATTCTTTAATTTGAAGGTTGTGTCTAAGTTCTCCATAGAATTTATTTACATCTTTATCCTCTGGAACAGATGTTGACCCATAGAGTCCTGTTATTTTCATGTTAGTCCTCTGTTCCTCCCTTTCCCCTCTCCTTTTTCCTCTCTCTTTTCATCCCCTCTCTTCTCATTTTCTTCCTCTCTTGTTTGTTGTCAAAAAAAGAAAACACCACAGTCATTTCCTCCCTGCCCCCACACTGAATCTTTCCTTGAAAGAATGTTCAAGCAAATCCAATGAACATAGCTACTATTCCATACTGATAGTCTCCACTGAGAGGAAGATGATGTGTTCCTCTAATACTTCTTTAATAACCAGTTTATTCACTTCTATTTTTCAGAATTCAACTAGAACTGGTTTATTTATGAAAGACACTCGGGTTTGGAATATTTAAGGAAAGATTCTATACTGTCTAAATTCCTTAAGAAACAGGAAAATGTAATCTGTTAAAATAACAAGTTTGAATAAATTTTTAATTGGTGGGGAGATAGTTCTGTGAAATTATTGTGGAAACAAAAGTTTGTTGCAACATACTTAATTCAGACACAAATCATATATCAAAAGTTACTGGTAGATTTACATTGGAGGAGATCTAGCAACATGCTTTTTATTAGCAAACTTGAACTTCACAGCCTATTTATGTCTGAAACAAACTTTCTTATTTATGATTTTTTCATAAGTTTTTTGAACAACCTACAGATATTTAAAGTATGATTCATATGTCATTATATCCTTTAGGGTTATGGATAGAGATAGGACCTATAATTTCATTGTTATAATCATCTCCCAGGTGAGAAAATTCCTGCTATCATGCTATGTTTGGTACCTTCTATAGCAACTTCTAATCTTAGAAATTGCCTTATTACCTTAAGGTTAAGTGACTTGCCCAGGCTCACACAGCTAGTATGTGTCTGAGGCAAGGCTTGTACCCAGATCTTTGAATCTTTGAAGAAAGCTTTATCTGCTACAATATGCAACTTCTCTTATATTCTTAACTGAATAACATGTATTATTAAAGAAATAAAATGTTAATATAAAATTGCTCTGAAGTTTAAAAAGTAAATGGTAATAGTTATGTAACGATTGGAATGACGCCACCTGCTGGATACTTACTGTAGAAGAGTTCTTGGCGGGAGGAAGTGACGCAGACTAGTGGGAGGAGGAAGGAAGAGACTGGCGCTGACTCTGGGGCTCTTTCCTGAGGACGCTGGTGGAGAAGGGAGCTAAAAATGTGCTCTCCCTTTAATAGATAGAAATCTAGGCCTTTCTCTCTCTCTTTACCAAATTCTTATTCTCCTTAATAAATGCTTAAAAGTCTAACTCTTGCTGAAGCTTACAATTTATTGGCGACCACTCATTAGATATTTTAGACAGACTAGCTAGAATTTTAGCCCTTAACAGTTAAAATCATTATAACAAAATAACCCAAGTTATTCTGCCATATTTTCATATTTGGCTTTATCTGTGATCTTGCTGGTATGGGCATTGGTTCCATTGGGTTCTGATCACAGTACATTCAAAACAATCATGTGATTCTTTCCCACATCTTTCTAAAATCCTATCAAATAATTCATTCAACTTTAAGGGCCCTTCTTTTCATTCTTTTAATGTTTTAGATTTAGAAAGTATTTTACGTTAGAAAGTATTCATTTTAGCTGCAGCAGTGCATCTTTCATTCAGGAAGCATATTTCTTGTCCCTAATTCTTAGCATATGATTGTTCTGTTTGTTTCCTGCCATAAGAGTCCTTGACAATATCTTGACTGGTCATTGTTGCTAACATGCTGCAGCCTATTTATCCCCTCCATGTATCTTTCCATTGTGTTTGGGTAACCCACAGTTTTCATTCTTCTGAGGTCATGGTGTTCTGTGATTTACTTCAATTGTCAGGAGAATATTGGTGTTAAAAGAGGGACATTGTTGAAAGCAAGCAGCTTGGGATTATTAAAAGTATTGAGATTTTCATTCTTTTATGAAGTGACACTATTCAGAATATTTACTCTTCATATTGTTTCACAATTGAATTTGTATTCTAAACTTGTGTTTATCTTCTCTGGAATATCTAGAAAAGAGAGTGAGTGTTTGCTGGCTGAAGTAGTTTCATAACAGTCTCCTTTTTGTGATGACTGTTTAGGATCAGTTAAATGTCTCTAATGAATAAACATAGAGTCAACACCTTTACTTTATCCATATTCCTCCTCTCCTTCCCTTTCCCCCATCCCCTTTTTGGAGTCAATGACTGTTCAGTGAGATTGGGTTGGAGCTGTTGTAATATTAGGCAGAATTTTCTCATCTTCATCTTTTCTTCTAATTTTCCATTAATTTTGAATTTTGCTTTAACCCATCAATGATCTAATTGCATATAGCAGCTGACTCTAGAATGACTGAATCATGAACCAATTATTTCCTAAGAGTCACTTTTTTCCCAAGTGAGTATATGATGTGTTTTTTCAATATTCACAATGCAAAGGACCTTTCAATTGTTCATTTGAAGAACATATTCATGTTGTAGAGTCATGAATAGGAGGCTTCTGAGTTGTCTTTAAGGCCTCCGCCCCTGCCCATTTATTGCTCCCAAGAAATATTTTCCATCATACTTTTTGTTCAGAACTGGAAAGGGGCTATTGAGGACCCATGCCTGTTTCATGAACCACCATAGTCAAACAGGCAACATTTATTACCTGTTGGATAACCTGGTGGCAAATGTCTACATACTTAGAAAGGCTGGTTCTTGATCAGCAGTCATAGACTATTACCAGGTTCATACTTAAAGCCTTTACACCTGGGTAGAATCTGACAGAACCTATGTTCTATTGGCATAGCAAGCCAAAACTATGAGGACCAAAAAATAATTGTTTAAAAAAAATCTTATTAAGCCAACTTGTCTTCCATGTTAACAAAATGACATAAAACAAAACAATCCCTCTATGTGTGCACAATTTTTCCCCATGATTTTCTCAAATTTAATTTTTCATGGTCATTAAAATCCCACACAAAGTGTTTGACATTTACCATAGAAAAATTTTAAATGTAATTTTTCAATATAACATTCTGGCTCTATAGAACCTAATGAATGAATAAATTCTTTATTGACTTTGGCTCAAATGGCAAGGTCATGTGACTAGGAAAATAACCAAATGTTGGCAGAAAGAAAGTGAAAAATAAATAGTGATTGATCATTTAAACTCAGAATTTCAGGGTATTCAGGCAGGATTTATACTAAATTAAACCCCAGTAGAAGCACTTTTTGAAACCACCTAAATTGTACTCTCCCCAATATTTCATCCTACATAGTTCCCTTGCAATTAGAATTGTTATTTTAAGTGACAAAATCAAATCAGTTGATGAGCCTTATATGCTTCATTTGAGAGATAGATCTTATTTATTTCTGTGTGTGTGTGTGTGTGTGTTCATATGCTGCCTTCCCCTTGATTGCTTTGTGAGAGTCTGCTCACCTCCTGTGAGTCCATCCTTTTCTAATACTGAGTGTCCTTTTCAGACGTTTCTTCGAAGCATTGTTTTGAATTCAGGGACTGCTAGAAAACCCTTCAGGAGTCCAGTACCCCTGTGGTGTTGTGATATTGAATGAATTAGGGAGGAAAACCACCCAGCTGATCTCAGTCAAATCAGGCAGTAGCATCATTAAATTGAAAGCCAGGAGGGACAAGATTGGAAAGGCATAGCACCACACATCTTGTGTACTGCACCTGCCTCTTGGGGTCATGCTAAAAGTGGCAGCATTTTCAGGGAGAGAAAGCTGGCAGATGTGGAAGGTGATTAAAGGGATGATTAAAAACTGGCACGCTCTCTCCATGAGGGTCCATCTATGTTTATTCTATTGCATTTGGAACCTGACAGGTCTTATAGAATTGGCGTTACTAGATGAGCCCTGGCAGTAGTATCACTGTTGCACATAAGGATTGTCCTTTTCTCTTAATATATTGGGTTCAAACATTAATCTAGCATTGTTGCAACAAAATAAAACAAAAACAGTACATAGAATCAGAGATTCTATTTTCAGATAAGATCAACTGCAGAGAGAAAGAGATATAGTGACAGAGAGAACCAGAGACATAGACAGACAGACAAAGACAGAGAGGCAGAGAGAGAACTGATTGCTCTCTTCCTTCTCAAAATACCTGGTATTTATCTCTTTATATAGTATATCCTCAATAGTATGGAAGCTCCTTGGGAACAGGGATAGTTTTGGCTTGGATTTTTTGTTTTTGTATCTACAAGGCCCTTGATACTTACGAGTTGCAAAAAGTGTCTTTTGGTAAATCACAACTCCTCTGTGCCTCAGACAATGTCCAAAGATTTACCTATGAAGTTATAGACTAATATAAATTGATGTTAGTGGAGGGAATTCTAACATTGTAAATTCTCCCTACATGAAACTACAGATCATAGCAGAGTACCATAGATTTAGAACTTAAAGGAATTTAGAGGCCATCAAGCACATACCCATCAAAAAGAAACAGGCTTATGGAAGTTAAGTGACTTGTCTAGGGTCAAACCAATCTTTTGTCTATTTAGGTATTGTACATATTAGAAACTTCTTAATAGGACTTCTTGGATTGATTTGAATGCATATGTTCAGACCAATTCAATTCAATTTGGCAAGCATGAATTAAGGTAGCTTTATGGCAGTATGCTAGTCACAATAGATATGCAAAGGAAGGACAAAAAGAAGTGGTCTTGTCCTTCAAGAAACTTACATTCTAATGGGAGAATACAAACTATGTACAAAGTATATGTGAAAAGTAAATACAAAGTAATTTCAGGATATATGGAGAACACTAGCAACTAGGGGAAAGGAGAGGTTCCATTTGGGAGGTTCTTAGCTGAGCTTTAAAGGAAGAAAGGGATTTTAAAATATGGAGGTTAGAAGGGAAAACATTCTAGACTGGACCGATAAATAGTCTGTATAAAGACAGAAAGTGGTAGATGGAATGTCATATATTGTATATACATAGGGCAGCGAGGTGGTACATTGGATAGAGCGCTGCGCCTTGAGTCACACCTAAGTTCAAATCTGGCCTCAGGCACTAGCTGTATGACCCTGGACAAGTCACTTAACCCTGTTTGCCTCAGTTTCCTCACCTGTAAAATGAACTGGAGAAGGAAATGGCTAACCCCTCCAGTATCTTTGCCAAGAAAATCCGAAATGGTGTCACAAAGAGTCAGACGCTACTTGAAACAGCTGAACAACAAAATTACTGTACATGAAACAGCAGGTAGGCCAGCTTGTCTGAAATAGAGTGCATAGTGGGGAGTAGAGATGGAAAGGGTAAAAAAAGCTTCAGATGCAAAACAAAGAGTTTTTCCTTTAGGCAATAGGGAGCCATTGAAATGTCTTGAGCAGATCAGGGACATGGTCAGGCTTGTCCTTGAAGAAGGTGCTTTTGGCAGGTCTAGCTAGAAGATGGATTGAAGAAGTGATCAATGCAAGCAGACTAAGAAGTTACTCCAATAGTATAGATGAAAGGCTGATGGTCATATGAGTGGAGAGAAGATGAGAAGAGGGATGTGGAGTGATAATTGACAAGACTTGACAACTTACTAGTTAAGGGATGACTTTGAGGTTGAGAACTTGAGTTGGGATGTCCTACATATGGCTTAAATACTACAAATACTTCTGACATGTTTATTTCACCAGTACATGTTATTCCAGCCAGATTGACTGAAACCTTTTCTGAGTTGGATATGTATCTCTTCTCTGTTTCCCATAATCCTTCTACCTCTAACCCTGTCCAAAACCTGCATAACTTGATTAAATCTCTCAGCTCATTTTTTTAGAGTAGATGTTATCAAATTTATCAATCCCTCAGATCCTGGAGTACTTTGCCAAAAGGGAAAACAAAACAAAAACCCAAAGACTGAGGATTGCCTATTCTCTCTCTCTCTCTCTCTCTCTCTCTCTCTCTCTCTCTCTCTCTCTCTCTCTCTTTCTCTCTCTCTCTCTCTTTCTCTCTCTCTCTCTCTCACACACACACAAACTCACTAGAATTGATAGGAATATTGCCATAGTATTTAATAACATCCAAAAAGTTACATCAGTTCTGCACTTATAATCATACATAAGTCAAATGTGTTTAAATTAATTCTAATAAAACATTAAGAAAGTTTGAAATATGAAATAAGCAATATAAGGAGTAACTATTCATTTTATAAAAGACAGGAATGTGAGGTCCTTAAAGTCATGTATCTCTGCGTTTATTTCAGATCCCAATATTCAATAAATATAAACTGAGAGTCTCATAGAAAACATAGAAGACATCTTGGAAGTCAACTAGTCCAACGTCTTAATGCGTGAATCCCATCTATAATATCCCTGATAGGAACTCATTATTCTGGTAAGGTAGCTTCTTTCATTTTTGACAGCTATAATAATCACAAAGCTCTCCCTTCTACTGAACCAAAATTCATCTTTCTATGACTGTCACCCATTGATCCTACTTCTGTCATCTGGAGCTGAATGGAATACAGTTACTTATTTTTCCATAAAGCATATTTTAAACTTTTTAATAGAATTTTTCATTTCCTCTAAGTATTCTCTTCTTCTACCTAAGCACGCCTACTTTCTTCAACCTGTCTTTTTGTTTTGTTTTATTTTTTACTGTGACATGGTTTTTTAAAGCCATAGATTAGAATTTTTTGTGCCATAACCTGCTCATGGAATGCATACTTAGATATGTAGGATATTTGTGTGTGTTTGTGTCCCTGTGTGTGATAGGGAAGAGGCTCCTTAGTCCTTTTCTGGACAAACTGGTCCTATGCTTACCTGCAGAATACCAGAATACAATAATTTAGAGATTAAAGGGACTTCAGTGGCCATCTAGTCAAATTCATACTTCAAAAGAATCTCCAATATAACATACCTGACAAGTAGTCACCTAGATTCTACTTGAAGACCTCCAGGGAAGGCGAACCCATAACTTCTGAGAGCAATCGATTCCACTTTGGGGCAGCTCTCATTAGACTTTTTTTCCCCCTTGACATAAAGTCTAAATTTGTCTCCTTGCAACTTCTCCCCATTGTTCCTGGTTTTCCCCTCTGGGGCCAAACAGTGCAAATTTAATTTTTCTTCCTCATGACAGCCCCTCAAATTCTTAAAAATAGTTCTAATAAATAAATCCCTTCTCTTCCTCCCCATCACTAATAGGTAGAAAAGTTTGAGAAGTCAGGAAGGTAAAACTTTGAGGATAAGAAAAAGTCTCCAGGGGGGCAGCTAGGTGGCGCAGTGGATAGAGCACCAGCCCTGGATTCAGGAGGACCTGAATTCAAATCTGGCCTCAGACACTTGACACTTACTAGTTGTATGACCTTGGGCAAGTCACTTAACCCTCATTACCCCATAAAATAATAAGAAGAAATTAAAATAAAATAAGAAAAAGTCTCCAGGAAGGAGTGTAGACCTCCATCAGAGGCTGAGGCTCCAACTCCTTTCCCTAACCTTCTCCATCTAAACTTTCCCTCCCTCTCCCACTTTCATTTTTTCCCTAGGCAGACTAAACAGAGAGATGGCTAAAAACCCTCATGCCTTCAGAGAGACCTCTTACTTCCTGAGACAACCTGTTGCCTGTTCACCACAGGCTGCTTGGCTCATACAGTAGATATTCATCTCTTTCCTCCTGTCCCTTGGGTTCTGAACAAGTTGGAGAAGCCCAGAAGGTCAGGATTTTGAAGGAAAGAAAAGTATCCCAGTATAGGGCAGGCATTGTCCATGGGTCCTTTTCTAACCTTGCCCCATCTCAAGAATTCCCCTCTCTTTGAGTCATTTATAGGTGGGTAGGGGTACTGCTTCTAACCTGCTGTTCATTTCATTACTCTGGCATAATATACTGTAAGGTGGTCCCTTAAGTCCTGCAGATGTCAGCACTGATAGGACTAATACACCTTCCTTCCATTAGGCTGCATCTTTGCCTTTTTCTGTAAAGGAGTACAAGTGCTATCATGAGCCCTCCTTTAAATTCCTTGCACTGTGGTTCTGAGGTTTCTAGATCCCTTTCCATTCTGAATATTCTTTGGTTTGCGAGCATAATTCTTATGTAGTGTCCATAACTGGAAATAAGTTCCTGGACTATTGATCCCATAATTTTCCTTGATTTAAACATTATAATTTTTTGCAATGTCAGTTGGCACGAGTTCTTTCTTTCTTTTCTTTTTTTTTTGCTGGCAATGAGGGTCACACAGCTAGTAAGTGTCAAGTGTCTGAGGCCGGATTTGAACTCAGGTACTCCTGACTCCATGGGCACTGCGCCACCTAGCTGCCCAAATATCTTGTTTTTGTTTTTGCTTTTGAGAGGCAATTAGGGGTTAAGTGACTTGCCCAGGGTCACACAGCCAGTAAGTGTTAAGTGTCTGACATCAGCTTTGAACTCGGGTCCTCCTGAATCCAGGGCCAGTGCTTTATCCACTGCGCCACCTAGCTGCCCCCCACAAGTTCTTTCTGACAGCTCTATAACAATGTTAACTCTGGGGCAGCTAGGTGGCACAGTGGATAAAGCACCGGTCTTGGATTCAGGAGTACCTGAGTTCAAATCTGGCCTCAGACACTTGACACTTACTAGCTGTGTGACCCTGGGGAAGTCACTTAACCCCAACTGCCTCAACAAAACAAAACAAAAAAAAAATGTTAACTCTTTGAGTTGAGGGTATGGTCAATTGAGAACTTTGAAAGTGTTGTCATATGAACTGTTGTTCATAAAGGTTTTCCATAATCTGTACTCATGCAATTGATTGGCATAGTAGATGAAGAGCTAGATAGAGTCATAAGACCTGGGTGTGAATCATTTACAAATTGTGTAATTTAACCTTTCAAATCATTGAACATTTCAAAGCCTCAGTTTCCTGATCTGTAAAATAAGGATAATTGTACTACATTTCCCAGAATTGTTATGATGCTTTCATCAAAGTACTTTCACTTTGCAAACCTTAGAGCCCTATATCTATATGATTTATTAATATTCCCATCAAGCATCAGCTTATTGGACTGGACTTTTGTCCTAGCCTATTGACAACTTTTTGAATTCTGAATCTGTTCTCTGGCTTATTAGCTATTCCTCCCAGCTTTGCATTATCCACAAATTTCATATACATGCTTTCTATGTCTTTAATAAATCCATTGATAAAAGTGTTTAACAGGACATGGCTTAGTCAACTGTTCTGTATTTGAGTTGACATCTATCCATTAATCAAAAACCTTTGGGCACATTTGTTCAGACAGCTATTAATCTACCTAACTCTAGTATCATTCAGTTTGCATTCAGTTTCTATTTTGTCCATATGATTATTCAATTAACTTCAGTGCAATTTGTTTCAACACACATTTTTTAAGCACCTATTATGTGTAAGGTACGGTGTTAGAAGCTGGGATACAAAGCCAAAATGAGACGATTTGTCCAGTGTATTCCCTTAATTTACCAGTCTAGTGATTATATTGAAAAAGGAAATGAGGGTCATTTGGCACTTTTGTTAGTGAGGTCATTCTGGCTCCTTGTGATAACATATTTTTGTTTACTTGTTCATTAAATCCATCTGTTTATATAATTTATTCAAGAAATTTTTTTTCTAGATCAGATACTTAAGTTCACGTATAATGGCTTGAGATGGTCTCTCCTACTAGGATCTCTTCTCTCTTGGTATTCAATTAAATTTTTTAAAAGATAATTTTGTGGCTGCCTCCAGGGATCCCAGTGAGCTGTTTCTATGCTTTACCCCCAGAATCTGGATGCAGGTATGGACATAAAAGCCAGTGGTGTTTACTCTAGTCTATTGTTTCAGAAACAGTGAGAGGAAACCTGAATATTTCCACCCAGAGAAGTGATAGTATTTCCTCAGAAGCATGTGTTTTATTTGTGATGGTTGTGGCATTGCATTTGCTTTCCTTACCTTGCTCCTGGTCCTCTATACAGATTTTATGGTCCTCTTTGTTATGTGAATTCCATCAAATACTATATTTATAGTGTAATCAATGGAATTATATTCGATATATTTGTTTTTCCTGCCTCTGTCTTCCCTGTTCTGGGCTATCTGACAAATCCAAGTGCTATGCCCTAAGGAAATGCCATCAAAGAATCACTGAATGTTTACAGATGAAGAAGACATGGCAAGTGGTATATAAGTATCTAAAGCGTTGTAGCATCAAATCTGACAGAATCCATCAATCAATGCAGTGTTTGTAAGAGATGCTTCATTTGAGAGAGAGATCTCACCTCATCTCTGTGTGTGTGTGTGTGTGTGTGTGTGTAACAATGATCACTATTGTCCCAGGGTAGGAGAGAGATAATGAGAAGGATTTTGTACTGTTTACAATGTATATAGTAACACCTCATTTCCTGCATGTACTAATACAGGGATATAATTTCCCATTTTGCTTTAAAGAAGACTGGATGGAATGTTGCTCCTTTGTCCTATTCACCACAGTGTCCTCTTATCCAATAGTGTTTTAAAGACCTCTATTTCATATCTTCATATTAGTGATGTGACCTCAGGTACACTCATCTGCACTGATAAAGTAGCAATACTGCAACAGAAAAGGAAGAAAGAAGATGAACTAAAAAAACCAAAATGGACAAATATGAAAGCAGTCTTTGGCTGTCCATTCCCTGTAACATGGCCTTACCATTTACTTTGGCCAAAACAGGGGAAATCAGTACTTTCAAGTGTATAAAAAGTCTTTAGTGGATATCCACTAAAACCGAAATCATATACAGTCAGTACCATTCAATAAATTTTACAAGATATTTTAAATTTCATTTGGAAAACAAAAACTTGTTTTTAATGTCAGTAAAATCATTGAGTGGAGCAGAGAAAAAAAATGCCCTCACTGATAGAAAACACAATCTCTGAAGTTAACAAGTTTGAGGATCAGGAGTAGAGATAATCAAAAGGGCATTTCATTCAGTGCCTTGATAAGAAAATAGAATCATCTTTAAGCTAAGTGTTCCTGACATCTTTTCTTTTGCCTCTTGTAAAGCAAATTACATTTCTGTCTTGGTACATTTTTGATGGGGATGGGTGAGGGATGTGTGAGGTGAATGAAGTGTTTCCTCAAAATTGAGAAACTATGCCCTCTTGTTAGGTCTATAGAATGACTTTGATGGACAATTTTTTTTCCCAGTTCAAAATGCCTTGTACTACAAGAAGAATGAGAATCATGTGGTTTTTAGGAGAACTAAAATATTACTTCCTTTTGAGATGCCAATTAAATTAGTGCTAGTAATATGGTATGTGGAACTGGGCAAAGTCATCAATATCAGAAAACTGCCACTGCAGTAGGCTGGCTTAGACACACACTCCCCATAATGATAATTTTTAGGGATTAGCATTTTCTCTCTCTTCTGAGCATCATAAACCCATGAAAGAAAATTTATTCTCTTATATTTATACACATAAATACATACAAATACACATAAAATTTTTAAGAAGTGAGGTTTTCAGTGTTCAGAAGTAGGAATGCTGCTGTTATAGATGATATGGGGAGAGTGATGGCACTATAGCCTGTAGTTTTGCAAAGCTAAGAGAAAGAAGGGCATGCAGTAAACCATAACTTGTTACCTGAGATGACTGTTTTATGTTTGAGCATGACTTCTATTTTAGTTTTACTTTGAAAGAAACAGTGAATGTAATTATGAGGGAGGTCAGAGGATTGAAGGGGGGGTCACCTTCAACAGAGATATATAGGATATTTTGAATACTGGGATAACTGGATTCTTCCAAGTTAATTTTAAATCTTTTTTTAAGCTTTGGGGGTATGCATAAAATGAATTAAACATCAATCCAAATCTTGGAGTGCAGAAAGTTAATAATCTTGTGCCACTTTCAGAAAGTAATGTTAACATTCCACATCTTTGTGATTCTGTCAATGCCTCCATAAGCAAACTACTTGCAATAATATTTTTGCAAACCTGAATTTCTTATGGCATCTAACAAACATATATTTTATTACTTGAGAAAGTGTTATAGTAGTAGATAACTCATGGTCTTGGAGTCAGGAAAATCGAGTTCAAAACCAACCCTTCATATATACTACAAGGGTAACTAGAGTCAGTCTATTTACTAACTTGGAGACTCCATACCAATTTCTCCCTGTGCATGCAAAATTTTTCCTAGCAGGACCCTGACCTCAGTCTCTACAGGACCCATCTTCCACTGTAGAGCTGGGAAGGACAAATGGTTCACTATGACTTTTCTGGATTTCTGGCTCAGTTTGATGCATTTTCTAGAGCTGTATGGGGGAGTTTTGCAGAGGGAGCTTACTGCATCTGTTTCCTATCTCTCTGTCAACTGACTCCACCTTTGAGTGGCCAAAACTTTAAGAATAATTTCAGGAAGGTAGTCCCCAGAGCCATTTAAGTATGATGAAAACTGTTAGAAACAACAAAAATAGTTTTGTTTTGTAAACCTGTTTGAAAAATGAAGATGACTAAGGGAAGAATAAGAAAAAACTGACATAAGATAATATAATTTAAAAATGGCAGAAATTTAAAAAGAATTATTTAACTACTATTTTATTTCTGTCTTCTCTTAACAATGTAAAAACTATTGAAAATGGACATCATTAAGAAGGAAATGGAATTTATTTGCTTTTGCACATTTTATCTGGGCACCTCCCCACTCCTGCCCCCCTTTCTCCCAGTTCATAAATTTCTCTCTTTATCAGACTGCTGAATCTTTTGTCAAATAAATTAGTCCTGGGTTTTGAGATTTATAAATTCACCACAAAATCAATTTAAACAATGAATTTCCTTTACTTCACAATTTCAATAGAGCCATGATCTTATTGGTGTTCAAGTTTTTCTCCATTGGTAGAGATTACAACCCATGCATACCTTACCATCTTATGTGATATTATTTGAATCTCTCCATAACTTCTAGGCTAGACACCTTTCTCTTGGTTCTTAAACATTTTGTGGAAAAATTCAGGCTATCCATGGTCTATCAGCTCCCTTTTCCAGTTATATATGTCACTTATCTCTTTTTAAAAGTGAAAGTTTAATGATATCTTTTTTATGTCATCATCCAAATTTCCAAATTCTTTTGTAGAATATCTGTACTTCTTTTTCCTCTGCAACTGAGGTCAACATATATGTTGCAAGTATCTTTGTGATAGAGTCTATTTGCTTAAGCTTATTTTGAAAACTGCAATTTGAGATGACTATCACATCAAATGATGCTTCTTATTCTCCTTGGGTGTTTATTGAAACCAGTTTTTCCACTTAGTTATATCTTCTTTATTTCCTATAGTTTTATTCATAACAGTCTCTGGTTTTCCTATATCACCCAGCTGACCTCTCTCTCTCTCTCTCTCTCTCTCTCTCTCTCTCTCTCTCTCTCTCTCTCTCTCTCTGTCAGATTTTCCTATCCCACCAAGCCTGGTAGTGCAGCAGCCACTCAAGAGATATAACTGATTAGTATAGAAACTTTGATCATTTCTGTATATGACCTTGGCTGGTTCACCACTCTTTAGGAAGCCTGTTCTATCTTCCCATTAACTTCCTCCCTGGATATTCACCATACTGGTGCCAGATGGAGCAGATAGACTTCAGTCCTACTGTACATCAGAATTTTCTAAGCTCATCATCTACCAGACTCAGTCTCCTCAGTGGAAGGGATGACAAGTGTGCCCCACCATGTCTGACTTACAGTTTTATTTATAATGAAAACTTGTGAGTCATTAGATAAAGGTTGGCAAGATGAATAATTAAAATAACACACACACACACACATATATACTTTAAGAACTGTGTGATTCTCCCCCAAAATAGCAATAAAACAAGCCCTGGAGCTGAAAAGCCCATAAAAAGATGGGCTGAGATTATCTTTCAGATCAAAGGGGGCCATGCTGGGTGGTGAGCAGAGTCCAACCCTGTGTTCTTGCCAACACAGACCCCAGACGTGCTGTGCAAGAGTAACATACTCCCGAGCCTCCAAATCAGCTGCAGCACCAGTGTCTTCTGGAACTAAGCTTACAGTAGGGTGAGAGAGATGAATGGCTGGCCAGGGAAGGGGGGGTAGGAAACAGGGGGGTGCAGAACCTAAGGAGGAATTCAGCTATCCCACCCCAGTAGGGAACCAGAAAGAAATCCTGAGTGGTGGGAGGCCCAGGTGGGGGAGGGGCACAGGCTCATAGAAGCTAAGTACCACAGCACATATAGTTCTGCTGGATGGTTAATTAACAAATTGGCTTGAGGTTATCTTTGGACCAGAGAACAGGCCAGGAAGAGAAAAAAAACTGTCCTCCCTCAAACCAAAACACCCAGGACCCTCTGAAGCTTGGGACAGTGTAGCTTGGAAGTAGGGCCCCACTATAAGAGGGTGTTAAAAATCAAATAAAAGTTGGCAAGATGAACAAGCAAAGAAAGTTGAGAATTTTCAAAAGTTTCTTTAGTGACAAGGAAGATTGAAGTGTACCCTCAGAAGAGGATAGCAACCTCAGGAATTCTACATCCAAAACTTCCAAGAAAAATATGAATTGGTCTCAGGCCATGGAAGCACTCAAAGGGGACTTTGATGAGAAAGTAGGAGAGAGAGAAGGAAGATTTAGAAAGGTGGAGGAAATAATGGAAAGAGAAATGAGAGTGATGCATGAGAGTCATGAGAAAAAAGTCAACAGCTTGAAAAGCCAAATGGAAAAGGAGATACAAAAGCTTTCTGAAGAAAATAATTGCCTAAGAATTAGGATTGAACAAATGGAAGCTAGTGACTTTATGAGAAACCAAGACAATAAAGCAAATCCAATTGAATAAAAAAATAAAGGGCAATATGAAACATCTCCTTAGAAAAATAGCTGACTTGGAAAATAGATTCAGGAGAGATAATTTGAAAATCATTAGACTACCTGAAAACCATGACCAAAATAAGAGTTTAGACAGCATCTTCTAAGATATTGTCAGGGAAATTTGCTCTGATATTCTAGAAGCTGAAGGCAAAATAGAATTGAAAGAATCCACTGATCACCTCCTGAAAGAGATCCCAAAAGGAAAATCTCCAGGAATATTATAGCCAAATTCCAGAGCTCCCAAGTCAAGGACAAAATATTGTAAGCAGCTAGAAAAAAGGAATTCAAATACTGTGGAGCTACAATAAAGATGAAACAAGATCTAGCAGCATCTACATTATAGGACCAGAGGGCATGGCATATGATACTCCAGAAGGCAAAGGAACTGGCACTAAAGCCAAGAATCATGTACCCAGCAAAACTGTGTATAATCTTTCAGAGGAAAAAATGGGACTTCAATGAAAAAGAGGACTTTCAGGCATTTGTGATGAAAAGACCTTTACTGAATAGAAAATTTGACTTTCAAATACAAGACCCTGGAACAGCCTGAAAAGGTAAACAGGAAAAAGAAATCATGAGGGATAACATTAAAAGATTAAACTGTTTACATTCCTACATGGGAAGATAATACTTCCAACTCATAAGAACTTTCTCAGTATGGAATACACAGAAGACACAGGTCTTAACTGAATATGAAGGGATGATATCTGTAAAGCATTTTTTTTGTTTATACTTGTTCTTTGTGGGGAAAACAGGGTGGGGTATCTTATATGTGGGGCTGGTTTTGGACTTGGGGCCACCTGGGTCCAGGGCTGGTGCTTTGTCCACTGTGCCACCTAGTTAACCCATGATGACATCTTTAAAATAGGGTTCAGTGGTAGGAGAAATTCACTGGCAGAGGGGGAAGGGGAGAGGTGGACTGGGGAAAGGTAGTTCACATGAAGGAAACAAGAAAGAAGTTTATGGAGGGGAGGGTAAGACAATGAAGAAGTGGAAATGGGTGAACCTTACTATCCTCAGAATTGTCTCAAAGAGGGAATAATATACATACTCAAGTGGGTATAGTAATATATTTTTGCCCTTAGGGAATGTGGTAGGGGAAGGAGATAAGGGTGGGGAGAGAAGAGGGGAAGAAGGAAAGAGTAGATTGGGGGGAGGGAGCAGTAAAAAGCAAAACACTTTCAAGGAAGGTGAAGATATTTTTGCACAACTGCACATGAATGACATATTAAATTGTTTGATTTCATAGGGAGGGTTGAAGAAGGAGGGAGGAAGAAAATTTTAGAACACAAAATTAGCTCAAAGACCTTAATCTCATAAGAGTGGGTTCAAGGAGGGAATAACATTCACACCCAATTGGGAGGAGTATTCTATTTAACCCTACAGGAAATTAAGAAGGGAAGAGGTTAAGGAGGGAAGGGTGAAAGAAGGGAGGGAAGAGAGGGGGAGGGGGCAGTAAGAAGTAAAACACTTTTGAGGAGGAATAGTGTAAAAGAAGATAGAAAATAGAGTAAGTATGGGAAGGGAATAGGATGGAGGGAAATAGTTATGATGATTGACTATAATGGCAAAATGTATGGTACCTACTTTGCTGGACTATTGTGAAGTTTAAGATACTATATAAAAGTTATGATGCACAGGATGCTATCAGAAAAACCTGGAAAGTCCTACATGAACTGAAGCAGAATGAAATGTTCTGTATACAAAATAACAGCAATAGTGTAAGATGATCTGCTGGGAAGCATGTGGTTATTTTCAGCAAGGCAATGATCCAATATAACCCTGAAGGACTTGTGAAAATCACAATCCATCTACAGAGAAAGAACTGATGTTACCTGAAAACAGATTGAAACACACTTTTTTTGGACAATTCCTTAATCTGAAGTTTTGTTTTTTATCTGTTTTCTCTCACAACCTAGCTAATGTGGGGATGTTTTCCATGACTATTCATGTAAAACTTACATTGAATTGTTTGACCTCTTGGGGGATGGGGGTGTGAAGGGAGGGAGGAAGAGAAGTTGGAATACAAAGTTTTAAAAAATTGATGTCAAAATTTGTTTTTACATATATTTTGGAAAATAAAATTCTAAACAGAAAATAACAGAAGTGTGTGATTCTTTTTAATTACTATTCTCTTTACCACCCTTCTATCATTGTTCCTACAGAGGTAAAAGAAACCCCATGACCAAAGAATGTTTTGTATGTTTTTTGTCTTCAAGGCATGCAATTTCAGTAGCCAATTTGCTAATGGAAAGACTTTTTCTGCTTACCTAGGAGAGACCTTTGATAGGAGACACAGTCAATTACTGGCACATTACTTGAAAACCTTTGAGATTTATAGAACCTGTCAGAACTTGTGATTCACTGAGATAGCATTGTAGAATCCAGAGAATAATCTTTTGGAGCTTCTCTGTACCATATAAATTATTATATTTCAATTCAATTCTGCAAATATTTGTTAAATACTAATTATATATCAGGTGCTGTGCTAGATGCTGGGGATATAAAGACAAAACAAGAGAGTCCCTGCCCTCAAGAAGCTTACATTCTATTGGGGTTATAAACAATGTACATAGATGAGTAAATATAAAACATTCAAAATAAATACAAGTAATTTCAGGGGTAGGGTCACATGCCTGGGGGAACCAAGAAAGGTTTTATAGTCATCACTCCCAGGAACATAACTATTGCTTAAAGTGAGATATTTATACCTGTCAATTTTTCATTCAAATCAGAATAAAGTTTAATACTTTATATTCCATTGAGAGTTAGCAGGATGAAGTGGAAAGATCATTGGATTTGGAGTTAGAGAAGCTGGGCTGCTATATTGGCTCTGCTAATCACTAGCTTCAATACTTTGGAGAAGTTACTTGATCTTTCTGGGTCTCAGTTTCATCATCTATAAAATGAAATGTTGGATTAGTTGATCTCTGAGGTCCCTTCTAATACTTAATCCTGTACTTTAAATATTAATAATACAAAAGATAGCCCTATAGATGCAGCAGAACCCTCCATGAACATCAAGTTTTTCACAGTATCTTCTAGAATTATATTTCATTAAACTCTCCAAGCATTTAATAATGTCTACTTTACACAAGGCATTGTACTGTACACAAAGATATCTAATGACTTTGATCCAGTGACACCAACCTCTTTACTGTTTTTTGAACAAGTCCCCCCAGCCTAGAATTTTTTCGCCTCTTTAACTCTGTCTCCTGGCTACCTGACTTCCTTAAAGTCCCAGAGAAAATGGTACTTTCTACAGGAAATCTTTCCTGATACATCTTAATTCTACTTTTTTTCCTCTATTGATTATTAGGTTAGGAGCTCTTTCAGAAAGTAGGGGCTATATTTTGCCTTTCTTTGTATCCCCAGTGCTTAGCACTGGTACATAGTAGGTATTTAGTAAATGCTTATTGACTCCCTGAAATAGCCCCTGTTTCAAGGAGCTTACATTCTGCTTAGGGGATATATGCATACAAATAACTAAATATCATTTCTACATAGAGTAAATGAAAAGCAATTTGGTGGGAACCATGGATAAACAGTAATAAATGTGGGAATCTGAAGCAGCTTCCTATTAGGGGTAGTTTTGAAGAATATTGAAACTCTTATAGACAGAAGTGAAGAGGAACAGCATTCCAAACATGGGGCAAAGACTCTGGAGAGGCACCAATTTTTGTACCGAGATATTATGTACAGGGAATGGCAAGTGGACCATAGAATGAAGAGTGTGTTAAGTAGAGTGAGATAAAAAACAATTTCTGAAAGGTAGCTTACATAGGACCAAATGCTGTGTTGTATTTCCTTTTATGATCACAGGATGCAGTCACCAGAAAAGCCATCAGGTAATAGTCAAATTATAGCTCTCTCTTGAGCTCTTGAGGTTAAGAGAAATGAATGGCTTTAAGTAACAAATGAAAGAGTGTGTATTTTAGTTAGGAGTAAATAAGAATCCAGTGTAGCTTCTTGAAATGGGGAATGGAATAGTTAGACCTTTGCTTTGGGAAGGTTATTTTGGCATATATATGGAGAATGGATTGTAGAGGGATGAGACTGGAAGCAACGAAACCAATCAAGATTTCTGTAGTACTCCAGGAGAGAAGTAATTAGGGCATGAATAAGGATGGTGACCATGTTAGAGGATAAAAGAGGAATATTCAAGAGGTGATGTGAAGGAAGAATCAATAAAACTTATATATTAGATATGGTGTCAGAGAGAGAGAGAGAGAGAGAGAGAGAGAGAAGTTTGCATAATGCTGAAGTTGATGACCTGGATAAATTAGTTAAAGTTAAGCTGAAGGTGGATTTAAGACAAAAGGTAATGGCTTCCTTTGGGATACATGGAATTTATTTTATTTTAGTTCTTTTATTTTATTTATTTATTTTTTAGAATTTTATTTTCCCAAATTACATGTAAATACAAATTTTGACATCAAAAATTTTGAAAAACTTTGTGTTCTAAATTCTCTCCCTCCCTCCCTCAAGAACTCAAGCAATTCAATATAAGCTATACATGAGCAGTCATACAAAACATTTCCACATTAGCCAGGTTGTAAAAGAAACCAGACAAAAACAAAACTTCAGATAAAGGAACTAACAACAAAAAATTATGCTTCCAATCTATATTCAGACACAATCAGTTATTTCTCCATAGATGGACTACATTTTTCATAGGACCTTCAGAGCTGTCTTGGATCATTTCATTGCTGAAAGTAACCAAGTCCTTCACAGCAGATCATCTTACAGTATTGCTGTTATTTTGTATACAGTACATTTTATGTTGCATCAGCTTATGTAGGTCTTTCCGCTTTTTTTCTGATAGCATCCTTCTCATATTTGTTTTAAAAAGTAAACTACATTTATATAGTACTTTAAAGAGAGATTTCCTTACAATAAACCCATGAGGTTGATTCTTACAACAACCATAATAGATAACATTTATATAGTACCTTATACCTGACAAAGAATTTTCTTCACAATAGCCCAGCAAATTAAGTACCATATGTTTTATCATCATGAATCAATTCTCATCATCATCAATCTATCATCCTCCTCATCAATAAATCCTTATTTTCATCCAATCATCAATCCATTAACATCATCATCATCTTATATTACTCTTGCTTCTGCTTAACATTTTTTCATTTACTGTTGTTAACTGTCTCCCTCCACCCTATTTCCTTCCCCATATTTGCTCTGTTTTCTATCTTCTTTCACCATATCCCTCCTCAAAATTGATTTGCTTCTGATTGCCCCCTCCCCCAATCTGCCCTTCCTTCTTTCATCCCTCCCTACTTATCCCCTTCCCCTCCTACTTTCCTGCAGGGTTAGATAGATTACTCTACACAATTGACTGTGTATGTTATTCCCTCCTTTAGCCAACTCTGATGAGATTAAGGTCTTTGAACCAATTCTGATGAGTGTAAGGCTCATTCACAACAACACTCCCCCCCATCTCTCCCCCCATTCCATAAGCCCTTTCTACCTCTCCCCTTCTCCCTCCTTCAGTGCATTACTCTTACCCCTCAATTTTACCCTAAAGATGTTATCATGGGGCAGCTAGGTGACACAGTGGACAAAGTACTCACTCTGGACCCAGGAGAACCTGAGCCCAAATCTGGCCTCACACACAAAACATTCACCCACTGCTCAACCTTAGGCATGTCATCCAACTCCAACCACCCCAGAAAAAAAGATAAACAAAAAAAATGCTTTACAGATATCATCCCTTCATAATCAATTCCCACCTGTGCCCTCTGTCTAAATTTATTTCTATCATCTGCCCTAATACTGAGAAAATTTTTATGAATTAGATATATCATCTTCCCATGTAGGAATGTAAACAGTTTAACATTTTAATGTCCCTCATGATTTATTTTCCCTGTTTACCTTTTTATGGTTCTCTAGGTCTTGTATTTGAAAGTGAAATTTTTTATTCAGTTTGGGTCCTTCCATCATGAATACCTGAAAGTTCTCTTTCTTTGAAGTCACATTTTTTCTCCTGAAAGATTATACTAAGTTTTCCTGGGTAGGTGATTCTTGGTTGTAATTCCAATTCCTTTGCCCTCTGGAATATCATATCCCATGCCCTCTGATCCTTTAATGTAGAAGCTGCTAGATCCTGTGCTATCCTTACTGTGGCTCCACAGTATTTGAATTGCTTCTTTCTGGCTGCTTGCAATATTTTCTCCTTGACCTGGGAGCTCTGAAATTTGGTTATAATATTCCTGGAAGCTTTCCTTTTGGTATCTCTTTCAGGAAGTGATTGGTGGATTCTTTCAACTTCTATTTTACCTTCTGCTTCTGGAATATCTTAGCTCTTATTTTGATCATGGTTTTCAGGTAGACCAATAATTTTCAAATTATCTCTCTTGGATCTATTTTCCAGGTCACCAGTTTCTCCAAGAAGATATTTCACATTGCCCTCTATTTTTTAATTCATTTGGATTTGCTTTATTGTGTCTTGATTTCTCATAAAAACATTAACTTCTATTTGCTGAATCCTAATTTTTTTTTGCAGGCAATGGGGGTTAAGTGACTTGCCCAGGGTCACACAGCGTCTAGTTTCTGAGGCCGGATTTGAACTCAGGTACTCCTGAATCCAGGGCCGGTGCTTTAACCACTGTGCCATCTAGCTGCCCCCTGAATCCTAATTTTTGAGCAATGATTTTCTTTAGAGAGCCTTTTATATCTCTTTTTGCATTTGGCCAATTTATATTGGAAACTTAGGATGTAGGAGCACAGATGTTGCTATCATCTTCTGAGAGTGCACCTCGATCTTCCTTGTCACTAAAGAAACTTTCTATGGTCCTCACCTTTCTCTGTTTGCTCATCTTGCCCATCTTTTACTTGACTTTTAACTCCTACTTCAAGTGGGGCACTACTTCCAGGCTGCACTGTCCCAAGCTTCAGGGGATCTAAGGTGGTATGATTTAAGGAGGGGCAGGTTCTTCACTCACCTGGCCTGTTCTCTGGTCCATAGTTAACCCCAGGCCAACTTGCTAATTAGCTAGTCAGCAAAACTTTGTTTGCTGTTGTTGTTAGCTCTAATGCCACTCAAACCTACTTCCTGGTTCCCAGCAGGGGTGAAACACTCAACTTCTGCATCAGAACCAGCAGAGACCCCTTTGATCTCCCCCCAGCCAACTGCTCAGCCCTCTCACCAGACCATGAACTTAGTTCCAGAAGATGCTGATGCTGCAGCTGAAGCAGAGGCTCTGGGGGTCTCTTTCTCTGGCTTGGCCTGGCTGGGGCTGGATCTGTGTCAGTGTGACCTCAGGATTGGGCTCCACTTCTGCCCTGGTACAGCAGCCCCTTCCTGCCAACCTTCTAAGCTGTCTTTGGCTGGAAAATAATCTCACTCCATCCTTTTGTGAATTCTGCTGCTCCAGATATTATCTTATGGCATTATTTGAAGGGATTTGGAGAGATTTGGGGGAGAGCTTCAAGGAGTCACTGCCTGTCCACTTCCATCTTGGCTTTACCTGGGAAGTCTGGCTCCTGGGTACATTGATTCTAGATGTCTAAGGCACATCCAGATAGTAATGTCAAGATGATAATTGGTGATAAGGAATGGCTCTCAGGAGAAAAATGAAAGCTTTATGTGTAATTTTGGGAGTTGTCTGCTTATAGATAGTTCCCTGAATCCATTCAAGCTGATAAAAAACCTAGAGTCAGTATGAGAAACAAAAAGAAGAGGGCTTGAGAGCCCTGAGGAAAATCCATACTTAGGATGTTAGACATGGATGAAAATTCTTTTCCTGTTTTTCTGACTGATCCTTCTTAGTCTCCTTTTTGGCTTCATCATCCATATCACATCCTGTAACTGTAGGTGTTCATCAAGGGTCTGTCCTAGACACTCTTCTCTCTTTATACAGTCTTTCTTGGTGGTTAGTTCCCAGAGCTTTAAGAGTCATCTCCTTGCTGATGACTCTCACATATATGTTCAGCTCCAGTCCCCTCTGAACTTTACCACTTGCCTTTTTCCACTTTGTGATTTTGTTAAATGTGTATTCACCCTTTAAAGCCCAAATCAAATGCTGCTTTCTCCATGAAGCCTTCCCTGTTCAGCCTGTCAGAACAAGTTTCCCTATTGTAAATCCCATAGCACTGGACTTCCTTCTCTCTAAAACACTCATTCATTTTCTATCTTCCTAATAGACTGGAAGCCTATGAAGGCAGGGACCATACCTTCTCTAAATTTTGTGTATCTTCTGACACCTAGAACAGTATTTGGTATTTAATAAATGTTTGCAGGCCAGCTAGGTGGCGCAGTAGATAAAGCACTGGTCCTGGATTCAGGAAGACCTGAGTTCAAATCCAGCCTCAGACACTTGACACTTACTAGGGAAAGTCACTTAACCCCCAATTGCCTCATCAACTAACTAACTAACTAACTAACTAAATAAATGTTTACAGAATGAATGAAAATTTAACCAAATAGAAGACAATGCTTAGCTAACTCAGGTACTCCAAATTTTATTTTGCTTCTCTTAAACAGAGACATATACCAAAGATGTAACTCCTTGAATAATATAAGGACTTGTGCTTTGTCTAGGGAGAAAGGTATGCTAATGATATATAATTCACGAAGGTCTTCTGGCTTATGAAAATTCACAGCAAAGAGTGCAAAAATATGTATGTAAAATTAATTGGAATATAATCAGTAAATGAATACATTTAGAGAAATATATTTCAATCTATAATTATGACACAATGAACTCTGAGGTATTAGTTCTGGTCTTGGAAAGATATGAAAGCATCCCAAGAATTATATCTGAACTTCAGAACCTTGGTAAAACCCCAGTCACTTCTTCATGTTAGAGTAGTCTTTTAGTAGATGGCTGAATATATATGGATGAACATTGCTTGTGTGTGTGTAATATATAGTAGAGCTATATATTATATATATTTATATAGTGCACTCTATATGTATACGCACAAATATGTCTGTATATATATAGGTGTATGTGTGTGTATGTGTGTATATATACATATATATGTACACACACACACACACACACACACACACACTGATCCAGAAATAATTGAGTAGGTCCATTGTGGGAGATGAAGTTTAAATTTAAAAAAAAAGAAAGGGACTCATTTTATGTGTTCCTTTCATGGAAGAGACTTTTTTTTTTTTTTTGCTACAGAAGCTATTTAAAGTTGTAATTATAAACAGTAGGGATTCAGGATTTCAAAAGATGAAAAGATTAAGATGAATAAAATAAGGAAAACAAATACCCAAAATGCATATTTTGTATTTAAACAATAGAATTGTTCATTTCCACTCATAAGAAAAATTCCTTTTGTGGCTTAATTGTCAATCAATCAACAGGTATTTATTAAGCAACTGCATTATGCCAGAAATTTTTCTAGGCCCTGGGGACATAAATTCAAAGAAAGAAAGAAATCCTACATAGATTGAGTTTACATTCTAATGGATAAAAAAACAAATACACATCAAAAATAGGCAGCCTAAATATAAATAGTTAATAAGTTCACATTTGCATATACATGTGACAGTTTGGAAGGGCCTGTCAGTATGAAGAATCAGGAAAAACTTCACTATATCTTTTTTAAAAATATATTTATTTATTTTTTGGTGAGGCAATTGGGGTTGTGATTTGCCCAGGGTTACACAGCTAGTAAGTGTCAAGTGTCTGAGGCCGGATTTGAACTCAGGTCCTCCTGACTCCAGGGCTGGTGCTCTATCCACTACACCACCTAGCTGCCCTGCTTCACTATGTCTTAAAGGAAGACAGGGGCTATATGAAGAAAAGTTAAGGAGGAAATGCTTCCCAGGCACATAGGATAGGTAGTATAAAGTTATTCAGATAGGAGATGGAGCTAAACTAGGAAGAGAAAGACCAGTTTGGCTGAATTGAAGTGTCCAGGAAAGATAGTAATCTCTAATGAGGCTAAGAATATATGTTAGGGCAAATTTTCTTATGGCTTTAAAAGCTAAACAGAGAACTTTATAATTTAACTCATGCTAGTTGTGTTTGACTTTGAGCAAATTACTTCAACTCTTTTGGTGTTAGTTTCTTCAACTGTAAAATTAAGGGCTTGGATGGGATGTTCCAAAGAGCCTTTTCAACTTAAAATATTAAGATTCAATCATTCTAGGATACAAATATAAAGCAAGAAAGGTCCATGACCTCAGCGAGTTTAAATTTTATTGAGGGAAAACAACACAGTTAAGTAATGGTCTACCTCATTTGCACTTCAACAACATTTAAGCTTCTGAGAAGTACAGATAAAGACAATGAAATGTAAAGGTCAGACCCTTTCGGGTATACCTTTGAACTGGTCTGAGGGGTGAATTGCTTAAATGATTTGAAAAGGCCAAAAAAGACAACAAACTTGCAGTACCTGTTGTCTTCAGGTACTCATTTACCTATTACTCCAGTAGGAATCTGGGAAACATAACTAGATAGTCAACATAAGTAAGGATGGAATCCTTCACTAAACCAAACTTTGAACCAGGAAGAATTGTTGAATAGGAAATGCTCTATGTCTCCATTCTCTTGTCTAGGAGGTGACAAATCCCAGAGCTAAGACCTTAGGGAAGTTAAAAAGAGAGACTTCTTCCTATCCTGGGCTGCAATTGTGAAAAAGGACAATAGAATTACAGCTGAAAAGTGTATCGTAATGCATTTATAAAGCATTGGAAAAGTCCCGTGGAAAGAACACAGAAAACCCATCTAAGGAAATATCAGTGAGGTGGAGAACACTGCTTCCAACCAAATACTAAGCTGGGGGGCAGCTAGGTGGTGCAGTGGATAGAACACGGGCCCTGGAATCAAGAGGACCTGAGTTCAAATCCAGCCTCAGACATTTAACACTTACTAGCTGTGTGACCCTGGGCAAGTCACTTAGCCCCAACTGCCTCACTAAAAAAACCCCAAAACCCAAAAACAAACAAATACTAAGCTGGATGGAGCCCAGAAAAAGTAGAGATTCCATGTTTTGTGAAGAATGATTAGTGCAGAGCATGAGGAACCTTGCATGCCAACTGAGACCATGAGCAGTAGCCTAGAGATGGAACTGTTGGTCTCAACCCATCAGAGGAGCACTTGTCCAGTAAAGATGCCATTACCTGAAATGAGCCAGAGCTCATCATCCATCACTGATGATACTCTCCACAGTGATCTTGTTGAGGACTGTCTGAGACCAGAAGGCTATACTGAGATCATGTAGTTCTGGAGGTGTGAGTTGTCTTGGCTAAATATGTATGCTCCACTACCATTGTAGTTTGTGCCCATTTTTTCACCTATAGAATCTATGTGTATTTGTGGTAGAGTGTTCTCCCTATTTTTGGGGAGAGGAGAATGGAGGGAAGATGCTTTGTAACTACTCTTCTTATTATACCATTTGAGTAAATGCCTTTGTTAAGAGCTGATTGAGTCCATTATCTGATTGTTCATGACATGCACATTGCTGGGGGAGTGAGCCAAGAAGGGATAATGATATATAAATAACTCTCTCTCTCTCCCTCTCTGTCTCTTCATGTGTGTATACACATACACATATCTATACATATACACACATATGTATAGTATATATGTGTATCTATATCTGTATATAGACACAGACACACAGAGAAAGGATTATTTATTTATTAATAATTTGAGGGCAAGAAGGGAGGGTTAAAACCTAGGAACATCAGGAAAATATCCTTTTCATAGGAGGTGGCACCAGAGCTGAGCATGAAAATTAACTAGGAATTCCAAAATGTTACAAGAAAGGAGTATGTTTCAGGTATTGGTAACAACCTGTGAAAAGGCACCAATGTGGAAAATCTAATGCCTTGTCTGGGACAGTTAAGTAAACCAATTTGTTTGGAATCTAGATAACATGGAGAGAAGTAATATGAAATAAGCCTGGAAAGGTAAGCTAGAGACATATGATGAAAATATTTTAAATTTCTTTAATAGATAGTTAAAAGTAGGATGAGATGATGTACATTATCATTAATCACTAATTTTATATTACACATGATCTATGTGCCAGATACTGTGCTAAATGCTGGAATATCTTTGCTACTACTTTTTAAAAAGAGGGCCTTTTACATTTTAAAATGAGCAATAATGCTGATGTGTCATACTTTATATGCTACTTCCTAATGTTCTAGTCTCGCTTCAGTAGTTCATGATATCAGTGAAAAGATGTGGGATGTTTATTTCATTTTTTTTTTTTTAGTGAGGCAATGAGGATTAAATGATTTGCCCAGAGTCACACAGATAATAAGTGTCATGTGTCTGAAGCTGGATTTGAGCTCAGGTCCTCCTGAATCCAGGGACAGTTCTCTATCCACTATGCCACCTAGCTGCCCCCAGGATGTTTATTTTCAAATGTAAAAAATAAGGCGACTTGTTTGTCCATACAGATAGTTTTTACATCCTTACCTGGCTATTCTAAAGGTTATTTTAAAATTTAAGCCTTTTTAAAGTTAAAACTTTAACTTATTATTCTAATTTGGGCACTATGGCTGGAAGGTTTAAAGAGGCCAATTTAGGTTGGTGTCAGGAAAAATTCCCTAATAATTAAAACTGGACCAGAATGAAATTTCCCTTCCTTAGTGGTTTTCAAAGCAAAGACTGCATGATCATTTGTCAGATGTTATAATGGGGATTGTTTTGGGTTTAGACTCTATGTCTGCTGAGGTCTTTTTAAAAAACCTAAAATTCTATGATTTTGTGATGATGTGGTTCTGTATGTCATTACACTGAGACTTGTCTTCTGTGACTTTCAGTCCTCATAGTGACTTCCCTTTCCAGAGCTCTCCCAGGTTTCAGGGATGGACATGTGAGCTGTCTCTTTAGTTGTATATGACATAATTTTTTGGCTTGCCTGAGAAAAGGGATAGTATGCATTCCAATCCTTTTAAAATACAAGTTTTAAGTAATAATTGGATTGTCATAGAAAAGACATTTTCTGTGATAGATGCTGGGTTTTTTTTTTTACTTTATTCAACAACAGAAATCAGTCCTGGATAGCGATAACATTTAAATGTCAAAATATTCCTTGCTTTTTTAATTTTCCAATATTAGACTCTGTGCAGTTATCACAGCAGCAAATACTAAACTTGCCCAAAAGGGGAAAGGAAAATGACTTTCCCCTCTTTTTAATGGTTAATAATTCCTAGTTTAATGAATAATAACAAAAAAATGAGGTCAACTTTTAAAACATGCACATGGGCATTTTCTACTTAGTTTTTCCAGTTTAGTGGAAACTAAAAATCCCATATGGCTTTATTATTGTTGAACCACAACAAGCCAGTGATTAAGCGCTAATTTATTCTAATTTTGGAATGCTACCTCAACAATAGATGAGCAAATATTTGCATAAAATTATAATACAACCTCACCGAAATCCCTTGTCCCTTAGTTGAAATGATCCTATGATGTTCCTTTAACTAACAAGTGCTAGTGATGTATTCACTATTTTGGTAATACAAGTAAATGTATAAAAATGAAAATAAAACTATTACTTAATGGAAGCCTAGTTAGAGACCCAACTAAGTGAAGTCATTCTAAGAGCATTTAAAAATAAAAATGACAGTGGAAAGAAAAAAATGGAAAAGATCTGCAAAGGTTTTTGTATCAAGCTCTTTTTTTATAATAAAGGGAAGTAGAATTGTCTTGCTTATACTGTAACATTATATTCCTGGATGTGTTTATAATGGAGGTAAAAATGACACTAAAGATGGGAAAAGCAGGTGAATTAGACCAAGAATTGACGGGGATCTATGCTAAAGGTTATATAGTTCTGAGGTCTTTTAAGGATCATTTAACAAGATATATGAAGGAAGGAAAGATTCTAAAGGTGTGGGAAAACCTCTCAGGTCTTAATAGCAAAAAATAAAGGTGACTGAGAGAACAATAAAGCAGTGAAAAGTACAATATTTGGAGTCAAAGGACTTGGGTACGAATCTTGCTTGTACTACTTATCTGTGTCATATCTGGTAAACCACTTATACTCTCTTGTTCTGTTTCCTAATCTGTAAAATAAAGGATTTGGACTATATACCCTCACAAGTTTCTTTTGTCTCCAAATCCATAACCTTATGTTTTATCATCACAGTCATTGCTTAACATGTATTTACATATTGGATAAATATAGAAGACAGTATATTATATGTTCATAGTTGTTATCAGACTAAATGCTATCATTCTTCCTGTATGCCAGGGTAGACTCAAATTTTTATAGGGAGTGGTGGCTCTCCATAGCTACCTTAGCTTTAATGGCATATATGATTTGGTCATCTTGCATAGTCAACATGACAAGGATTTGGGTGATGGTGTGGAAATACCATCACCCAATAACACATATCATAAACCTTTTAGAACTTAATAGAATCTTAGAAATATGTGTAAGGCTTAGAAACGGTTAAATGAAAAAAACCTAATTTCAGATCTCACTTTTGATGCTTACCAGCTATATATAACCTAAGATAACCTTCCTAAGCCTCAGTTTCCTCATCTTCAAAATAAGACAAGTTGGACTAGATGGCTTCTGAGTCCCTTTCCAAGTCTACATAGCCCTATGTTCCTAATAATCCCCCATGTCCATATATGTAGTTAGTGTCAGAGGTGGGATGTGATCTCAAGTCTTTCTGGCACCAAGTCCAGCATACTAGCACTTGTTTGAGCTATCTTTCACTTGCAATAGCAATATGAAGTTCAGAAGATTCTTGGTATTCTTCTCTCTTTTTGATCCTTAAAAAGAAATGTTTTAATTTAATGTATCTCTTTTATGTCCTTTTTCTAACATGAAAAAACTAATGTGACTTTGGAAATCTTATGTAATTTGAAATATTCTTATTTGTGAGCCTAGAGTAAGAAAAAAGGAATATGAGTACGTCAGAGGACTCAGTTACTTTTGTCCTTTTGTATTCCTCTAGTGATTCTTACTTAGAGTAGTTTAACCCCACAACATAGTTTAATTTTGGTTTTGTTTTGCTTGTTTACTTATAGGACACATATGATTTTCCTGGAAGAATGTGAGTAGGGCACTAAGTATTTATCTTAGTTTATCATGACAAATTGTCTAAATTATTTACTTAAAGTCATCTGTTTATCCTCTTGCATCTTAAGTATCTTATTATTTTATAAAATATTAATAGTTTTCATTTGTTCTACCACTTCCATTTCCTGTTATACTCCTCCCCCTGAATTCTTCCATGTCACAAAGGAAAATAGTTAAGCAAATTGGTAGCAAAGTGATCACATTTTATCTTTTTATTTTATTTTTCAACTAACAAGCATTGATTTTCTTTCCCTTTTCCAATTTAAAAAGAAAATCCCCTAAATCTTGTAACAAATATGCATAGCAAAGCAAATATCCACATTGTCCAAGACCAAAAAGCATATGTCTAATTTTGCATCTTTTATTCATCACTTCTTTGTCAGGAGATGCACAGCATGCTTGATCACTAGTCCTTTGGAATCATGGTTGGTCATTGCATTGGTCAGAGATCTTACATCTACCAATATTGCTTGACTTTATAATGTTTTAGTTATTACATACATTGCTCTACTGGTTTCACAGTACAACCACACCCTACCTATTGAAAGAAAGGATAAAATGTATTACATCATTTGTTCACTGGGACCAATGTTGGTCATGGCAAGTAATTTGTTTTACTTCCTTATAACCTTTCCTTTTCATTTATGCTATTTTATTTTTTCATTTTTCAAATTAATTAATTAATTAATTAATTTAGAATTTGCCCCCACCTTACATATAAAAATTGTAACATTGATTTTTAAAACTTTATGTTCCAAATTCTCTTCCTCCTTCCCTAGCCCCCCTTAAGAACTCAAGCCATTCAATATGTTATATATGTGCAGTCATGCAAAACATAGCATACAAAAAGCTATAGAAAAAGGAACTAACTACAACAATTTATACTTCCATCTGTATTCAGATACCATCAGTTCTTTCTCTGTAGATGGATTGCATTTTTCATAAGTCCTTCAGAGTTGTCTTGGATCATTGTATTGCTGAAAATAACTCATTCACAGCAGATCATCTTACAATATTGCTGTGAATTAGTATACAGTTCCATTTCACACTGCCTCAGTTCATGTTAGTCTTTCCAGGTTTTTCTGAGACTATCCTGCTTATCATTTTTTAAAATAGTAAACTACATTTCTATAGTACTTTAGAGAGATGTTTCCTTACAATAACCTGATGAGGTTGATTATTGCAACAACAATAATAGCTAACATTTATATAGTACCTTATACCTGTCAAATAATTTTCTTTACAATAGCTCATCAAAGTAAGTACCATCATCATCTTTGTCTTCATCATCTTCATCTCACATTGCTCTTGCCTCTGCTTCAATTTTTCCCAGTTACTATTGCTAACTGTGTTTCCCTCCATCTGATTCCCTTCCCATGATATTTACTCTATTTTCTATCTTCTTTTACCTTATCTCTTCTCAAAAGTATTTTACTTCTAACTGCCCCTCCCCCAATCTGCCCTCCCTTTCTTCATCCCTCCCCCCTTATTCCCTTTGCCTCCCATTTCCTGCAGGGCAAGATATGTTACTATACCCACTTAAGTGTGTATGTTATTCCCTTTTTGAGCCAATTCTGATGAGAGTAAGGCTCATTCACTTCCTTGTTCCTCACCCATCTTTCCCTCCACTCCATAAACTTTTTCTTGGTTCTTTTATGTGAGATACTTTATCCATTTCACCTCTCCCTTTTCCGTTCTCCCAGTGCAATACTCTCATCCCTTAATTTTATTTTAAAGATGTCATCATGGGGTAGCTAAGTGACACAGTGGACAAAGCACCCAGGAGGACCTGAGCCCAAATTCGGCCTCAGATATAAGACACTGACCAACTGTGCAACCCTAGGCATGCCATCTAATCCTGACTGCCCCACGAAAAATGCTTTACAGATATCATCCCTTCATAATCAATTCTCACCTGTGTCCTTTGCCTAAATGTATTCCTTTCAGCTGCCCTAATACTGAGAAAGTTCTTATGAATTAGAAGTATCATCTTCCCATGTAGGCATGTAAACAGTTTAACCTTTTAATATCCCTAATAATTTCTTTTTCCTGTTTACCTTTTTATGGTTCTCTAGGGTCTTGTATTTGAAAGTCAAATTTTCTACTCAGTTCAGGTCTTTTCATCATGAATGCCTGAAAATCCTCTTTTTCATTGAAGTCCCATTTTTTTCTCCTGAAAGATTACATTCAGTTTTGCTGGGTAGGTGATTCTTGGCTGTACTCCCAGGTCCTTTGCCCTCAGAATATAAGATTTTATGCCCTCTGATCCTTTAATGTAGAAGCTGCTAGATCTTGGGTTATCCTGACTGTGGCTCCACAGTACTTGAATTGTTTCTTTCTGGCTGCTTGCAATATTTCTCCTTGACCTGAGTGCTCTGGAATTTGGCTATAATATTCCTGGAAGTTTTCTTTCTGAGATCTCTTTCAGGAGGTGATTGGTGGATTCTTTCAATTTCTATTTTATCTTCTGTTTCTAGAATATCAGGACAATTTTCCCTGACACTTTCTTGGAAGATGATGTCTAAGCTCTGTCCTTGATCATTCTGTCTCCTGGATCTATTTTTCTGGGTCAGTTGTCTTTTCAAGGAGATATTTCACATTACCCTCTATTTTTAAATTAATTTGCATTTGCTTTGTTGTGTCATGATTTCTCATAAAATCATTAGCTTCCATTTGCTGAATCCTAATTTCTAAGCAATTTTCATGACTTTCCTGAATCTCTCTCATTTCTCTTTCCATTTTTCCTCTACCTCTCTTACTATATCTTCAAAGTCCTTTTTGAATGCTTCCATGGACTGAGACTAATTCATATTTTTCTTGGAAGCTTTGGATGCAGGAGCTTTTACTTTGTTATCTTCTTCTGAGGGTGTATTTTGATCTTCCTTGTCACCAAAGAAACTTTCAATGGTCCATATTTTTTTCTGTCTGTTCATTTTTCTAGCCTACTTCTTTATTTTTAACTCTTTCTTAAAGTGGGGCACTGTCTCCAGGATTCACTATCACAAGTTTCAGGGGGTCCAAGATGGTACAATTTAAGGAGAGGAAGGTTCTCCACTCCCCTGGCCTGTGCTCTTGTCTGTAAATAACCCCCAACTTGCTTATTCCTTACCCAGAAACAGAATTCTGTTTCACTATGATTGCTAGCTTTGGGCATTCCTGCACCCCCACCTTACTTGGACTGCTATTCAAGACTGCTTCCTGGTTCTGAGCATGGGCAAAACCATAGAGTCCCAGCTCAGTGCCAGCAGAGACCCCTGCAATCTTCCCCTGGCCAGCCACTTGACCCTCTTACCAGACTGTGAACTGAGTTTCAGAAATAGCTGACACTTGAGCTGATTCAGAGGCTCAGGAGGTCTCTTTCTTCAGTGTGGCCTGGGCTGGATTTGTATCACTGCAGCCTGGGTCTGAACTCCATTCCCACCCTGGTACAACAGACCTTTCCTGCTGACCCTCTAAGCTGTCTTTGGCTGGAAAATGATCTCACTCTTTCCTTTTGTGGGTTTTGCTGCTCTAGGAATTGTCTTTTGGCATTATTAAGAGGTTTTTGTCATGATCATGTGTGGAGCTCTGAGAGGTTGCTGTCTTTCTTTCACCATCTTGGCTCTGCCCCCATTTATTCTATTTTAGTCAACATCTATTATAATCTGTTGGTTCTACTTTTCCTTTGCTCCTCATCAGTTCATACAAAGTCTTCTCATGTTTTTCTTAATTCCTTATGTTGTTTCTTATGATGCACTAAAATTCTAATACATTTCTTACAAATAACATTCTATCTCTTGTCTTCAGGGCTGAAATGTACTTGCTCCTCACCTCCTTCCAATGAATTTTCAGGTCACAACTCATCAACACCTTTTCATCTTATGTGATTCTAGCCATGTTGTCCCGTAAATCATCCATAAGGATTTCTTGGTATGGTGGATAGAAGACTAGACATGCAGAGGAGAAAACATGAGTTCAAATCCCACTTCAGATACTTCACCCAATAACATTGTTTTCCTTTTACACTATAGAGTAGATAGCTAGGTGGCATGGAGTCAGGAAGAACTGAATTAAAATCTAGCCTTAGGCACTAATTAACTGTGTGACTCTGAACAAGTCACTTAAACTCTTTGCTTCAGTTTTCTCATATTGAAAATGGGAATGATAATAGCAACTACCTCCCAGAGTTGTTGTGGGAAAATCTAATGAGCTAATAATTGTAAAGTACTTAGCATAGTGCCTGGCCCATAATAAATGCTATGTAAATGCTAGCTATTATTATTATGTATTCTTGTAGGTAGGTGGGCATATGTGGGTACTAGACCCTTTTTGTTTGTTTGTTTTTTGCATAGAGAAATCCTAAGTGTGAAACTTCCACTATCAGTACAGTTTTTTCACCTTCTCTTGAACTCATAGTCTAAGAGAATTGTCTAGATCATTGAGAGGTTAAGTGATTTGTGTAGGATCATACAGTCAGTATGTGTCAAAAGAAAGCCTTGAACTTCTTTGGCACCAAGTCTGATTTTAGTCACTGTGCCACACTGTCATTTATCCATTTATCTTGTATCTATCTGTTTTAGTAGGGGGCCATCTCCAATTGTCCAGATATATATCTTGCCACTGAACTCCAGAGGAGAGAATGAGGATTCTGACTTTGCACAGTCCTTCCTCACTCATGATATAATTTCCCTTATGTCACGGTCCTCTTTGAATATGAAGGACAAACAGCAACATCAGCCTGTTTTACTTATAGGTTGCCTTCCCTCTGAGAATCTGAGCTCTTTGAGGACAGAGACTGACTGGTTCTGCCTTTCTTTGTATCCTCAGAATTTAGCATAACACCTGCCACATGATAAGCACACAAGTGTTTGTTGACTGACTATTTGTGTCCCCCTGGGCACATCATTTAAATTCCCTCCAGACTCAGTATCTTCATCTCTAAAATGGGAATAAAATAACTTATTAATTGCATGATTGTTTCTTTTGAACTTCACACTTATCCTAAGAGGTATACATTGTTGTGAGGATCAAAAGAAATAATATAGGTAAAGTGCTTTGCAGATGTGGAAGCATGATATCAATGTTAGCTGCTATTAATTTGGAAGAACTCCCTAACACACTGGAGGCCTTCCTCTAGATCTTTTAGAATTTTGTACTTACCAGTGTAATACTTGAGTTTGCCATCTCTTATCTTTTACTATTATTATTGGACAGGCCCATTTTTCTCCTGATCCTACATTTTCTGGATATGTTTTCCACATAATTTCTCAAAGGAAAACTATTATTGATAAAATGTTTTAGCTTACTCACATCTACCTTATATCACTCAATTGTTCTTTATAATTTTGATTTCTTAGAGCTTTTGATGTCCATGATTTTGCAGCTATATAGTATCTGTGAAAGAATTTTGGTACCCCAAATGGGTTTTTATTTCAGGGACAGTTTGGGATCATTGAAAGTGCTGTGTGATTTTTCTAATCTTCTTTCTTCTTATTTAGTTTTGGATCGAGATTGACAATAGTCCCTCTGAAATGCCTATCCAAGATGTATATATTGACAGATTAACTCAATGGATTACTCATCAGGCTTCATGCTCTAGTTGGGACAATAGACTTTTTGTATCCATTTGTTTTTCCCTGTGGGGTTGTGGCTCTCATTGAAGAGGCTCTGAAGTATTCAGGGAGCTTAAGGCAGTCGGCACAATGTCTGACTAAGCAAATGAAGGTCTAAGGAAATGGAAATTAGGCAGCATTATTTCTCACTGACATTCATGCTACATGGTGGCCAAGAGGATTTAATGCACCATCAGAAAGAATCTTGTCAATCTGAAAACTTAATTCATTCCAAATTTTTGATTCAATCTTGTTAATTTGTAGAAAATATACATTTTCTTATCTTTTTAAGCTTTAAAAATTCTGACATAACAAATACCCCTCAAACAACATACATACATATATCTATATATACACACATACATATATACACATATGTATATAATATATAAACAGAACAAAATATTATTCTATGTGGATCTGAAATTATTATGTACAGCTTTAAAAAAAAATCCTATAAAAAGCCCAATGATTGTCAGTGCTATCAGGAAAGCCAATCTCTTAATGGAGTAGTATATGTATTATTAATCATTTATAGAGTAAGTTTGTCTTTTTATGTGGTGTCACTGGAAAAGTATTTATCACTGTAAACCATTCTCTCTACTAGGTACTATGTTCCTCCACAAGGACCGAGAGCTACTCTTTGCCATCTGAAATGCTATAGGCAAATTAAATAAAAGGGTTATTATATATATATTATAACATATAGATGTATATCTATATGTATATGCAAAAATCAGGCCATAAATTCACATACAAAGATTATACAAAACAAAGTAAAACAATTAATAAAGCAAAGGGCCAAGTACTAAATACTGAGGGGAAGAAGGAAAAACAGACTAATGGGAACTGGATGGAGTGAGTGAAGGGTGGCTTATCAAATCACTCAGCTAGAATGGTGACTCACCTTGGCATATATAAATATAGTGGCAAAATATCTTTGCTGATTTTCAGTATTAGATAATTTTAATACCTTTGGTCACAAGAGGTTAATTCAACTACATGACCTGATCAGACATGATTGAAGACATTGATTGAGATCATTCCTAAGAGATCTGAGAGTATGCTCAGGGTCCTTGTATTCCCTCCCTAGGAGTTTTCTGTGGTAGAGTTTACTTAGAGTCTGACCTTTCCAGTTGTAAGGCCACTTGAATGAAGATTGCAGTCAGGATGGCCTAGGACCAATATGCAGGTCACACATATATCTCTATTCCCTGTGATATTTGTGTGTACAATTGCTAATTCTTCTTAAATAGTTCTTTTGTATATGGCAATTTGGAGGACTATTTTACTTTATTATTTTGAATTTGCTAACTGTAAAAAAATATGTCTACTTATAGTTTGTAATTGGAAAGTTATCTAGATTGGTTGTCTAGAAGCATCTTGGTGGCACAGTAGTTGAGTGCTGGTCTTAGAGCCAGGAAGATTTGAGTTCAAATCATCCTCAAAACATTTACTAGCTCTATGACTCTGGGCAAGTAACTTAATAAATGCTTGTTTCTTTTTCTTCCTAGGAATCTCTTTGTCTTACTATGCTATTTGCATTTACTTGTTCGTGCAAAGATGAAAGGGCTGCATGCATTATGAATTATGGGATAGACTGAGAAAACTGAGAAAGTTTAAAAGAGAAAGATTGTCCGTAAAATTAATTGTCCTTGATAATTATCAGTCCCAGCTATGGAATATAAGCAATTCAAAGAACTGCCTCTAACAAAGACCAGGTTTGCATAAATCAGTTCAATCTGATTAATTTTTTGATGGACCAGGCTGAGTGCTGAAACTCCTGTCTGGTATAAATCTTACTTCATGTATGTGTTCCATGTACTTTAGATGTAAGGAATACTGTGATTTTTTTGTCAAGTTACCAATAGGAGTCTATAAGAGATCTATGAGCATTTTAAACTTTAGGGGGAAAATATCTTTATCTGCTCCTCCTTGCCCCCATCCTTGACTCCTACTTCTATGATTATTCTCCAAAATAATCCTATACAATTAACCCTTCAAAATACACTTAAATTTTGCAATTAGTTGGTTTGGTATTAGCAGGCAGGAACAATTTATTCCCTTCAGGGCTATGTGGATCTATCCTTAATAATCCACAATTATATTTGATAGCTAGGGAGCTGCTTTGAATGCCATTTGAAAATTCTATCTGACTTGATCTTTTGAAAATCTAGTGACTCCAGTTTATTTAGCCCATTTAAAGTGACAAAAGATAGGTGTTTTCAAATTCTCTAAAACTACTCTTTTGTCATGGTATGTATTTAAGTAACTAAAAGGGAAGAAAAAAACAACTCTAGCACTACAAAACTATTATAGTCAAAGGTTGTTAACTTACTCAGCTTGTTCCTGTCTTTTGATTACACAAGAGATTAAAAGCTCTGAAAAATAAAATATTGTTAAAGAGTATAAATCATCAAAGATCCTTCTGACGTGGAAGGAATTCTGCTTTAGGATGTCATTTTTGGAGCAAAGTGGAGGATGGATGGGTGATACCAAAAACTGGCCATGCTATTTTTTACCCCTTATAATATATACAGCAATGAGAAAATGACTGGTGTCCCAAAGCAAATCATTTTGGGGGCAATCAATTAGCTTGACTCAAGTCTTCATGCTCTTTATTGCATCCTCTACAAAGCTTATCAAAATGATATTTATAAAACACAATTCTGACCATGCATTTCTCCTCATCAGAAAGTTTCAGTGGCTCCCTAATGATTTTTGTGTCAAATACTGGGTCATTTGTTTGACATTTCAATCTTTTTGCAACTTGACTCCAGCCTTCTAGAGTTATTAAATATCATTCCCTTTTATATGTACTATGGTCCAGCAAAACAGGCCTCCCTTTTGTGCCTCGCTTACTCAGTTTCCATCTCTGGGCTTTCACATTAGATTACCCATTCCTAGAATGTATTGTGTCCTCGCTTCTGCATCTTATAAAACCTAGCATCCTTCCAAGCCCAGTTTAAGCATGACCTGCTAAAAATAAGGTCTTTTCTAGTGTCTCCAGCCCCCAATCCCCTTATATATATTTTCCATATATTTTGTGTGTATGCCTTTCTTTTTTTATTTTGCTTTCTTATAGTAGAAGTGTAGACGTCCTTAGGCCTTGGGGGGCAGAGACCTTTTACTTATCTTTGTATAGTCTTGGCATCTGGCATAATGAATACTTGTCATTTGCAATGACACTTTTTTTTTTTTACTCAAAATATCAATTAAGGTTAAAATAATAGTTCTGTTGGCATTTGGTATGAGGTATTACAATAACTCTTATGCTGGGCTGGAACCTGGAAGACCTCACTTCAAATTTGACCTCAGCAACTTACTTGTTGTGTGATCCTAGATATTGGTTAACTTCTGTCTGCCTAGGTTCCCTCAACTGTAAAATGAGAATGATAATAGCACCTATCTCTCAGGGTTTTTGTGAGGATAAAATAAGATATTTGTAAAGAACAGTACAGTGCCTCACACATCATAGGTGCCTAACAAACGGTTATTCTTTTTCCCCTCCCCCTTTTTAGTTATATTTCCTCTCCTTTTTCATAACAAGAAAACATTTTTATTTGAAAATAATTAAACAAACAATTAAATTCTCAAAATAATTATATTGAGCACCTACTATAAACCCTGGGGCATCTAGATGGCATAGTGCATAGGGAAGCCTCATCTCTCCTGAGTTCAAATTTAGCTTTATTCATTTACTAGCTATGTGACCCTGGGCAAGTCTCTTAACCTGTTATCCTGCTTCAGTTTTCCTCATCTGTAAAATGAGCTGGAGAAGGAAATGCCAAACCTCTTTAGTATCTTTGCCAGAAAACACCAAATGCGATTACAAATGAATCAGACATAACTAAAATGATTAAGCAACAACGAAAGGATAATAATAATAATAATAATTAAAACACAGTTTGGAAAGATGGATTGGAAGCAGATTGTGAAGGGCTTTAAATACCACACAGAGGAGTTTCTTTTTTATCCTAGAGGCAATAGGGAACCACTAAATATTCTTAAGGAAGTATGGGACATGTTTTGGGAAATTTAATTTTTTCAGTAAAGTAGAAGATGGAGGGGAGAGGGGAAAAGGGATTAGTTATGAAGTTTTAAAAATAATACAGGTGAGATACAATGAAACTTGAACTAGGTTGGTGTTGGGAGGATTCCTATACTTTTTGGAGTAAAGGATAAAAGCCCTCTGACATTGTTGTCTGAGTGGATGCTTGACTGGCCCATCAAGGAGCAGCAGGTGTCCAAAGCCATATTACATAACCCTGAGATACAGTTTCATGACCTCATCTAAGAGTCATCACATCCATGGCCACAGTTCTTGTAACTGAGACAAATATAACATGTGATGAAAAATTATTGTACTTCTGCAAAAAATGAGACTCAACCTCAATTGGTTCAGCAAAACATTTTTTAATTAAAATTTGTTTTTCATTCAGTAAAATTTCTCCTCTCCTTCCTTCTCCAATTGAAAACAACAACAAAAACTGCTGTTATAAACTTGTATAGTCAAGCAAATCAAATCTCGGCATGGCCATGTCTGAAAGAAAAACATGGCTGCATATATGCACACAGCATATACACACAAAGAGATTTGTTTTGCTTGAATATACTAGTATACAAGTCTCCCCTCCACATGTACATACATATATACATACAGACACACATAAATATATATATATATATATATATATATTATATATATTATATATATATATATATATATATATATATATATATATATACACACTTGTATAGTCAAGCAAAACAAGTTTTCTGCATTGGCAGAGACTTATGCATCTATTCATCTAACTCTATCTAATCTATTTGTCTTGTAAAAACTATAATTATTTTCTTGTAAAAACTATAAATTAACTATAACTAACCTGGAAAAATTATAATTTGGGCCATAAATCCTGCCACGGTCACCATTCAAAATGTAAAAAAATTTATTAACTTGCTGGCCTAATTTGGTGGGACCTATTTGACAGGGGACTAATCTGGGGACTTATGACTGGCTGGATATCTGACTGCTTCTTAACTAATATGGACCGTTTTAAAAATTTCTCCACACTGCTCCCAAATTGATAAACAAAAGATTAAGAAGCCTCTTAACTAAATAATCAAAGCAGAGTTTATTTATGAGATACAATTTAAACATAAAAAATACAGGGAAATAAAATGTACAACGTGGCTGCTTTCTGGTGCATCTCTTCCACCCATCATGCTGGAACTTTTAGCCTCTCCTGTGTACAATGAACCTAATTCTAGCATTCTCCTAGTGCTCCAGCGTCACCCCCCCCCCCCCACCGCCGCCGCGCCCCAGCCTCCTTGCTTTCTTTAACCTCCTGTACCATCTCCTGTTCTGTCTGTCTGCTCTGTCAGTCCGCTGCACCCCCACTGTCTAACTCCCCAGTATATATCTTCCTTCTAACCACTCAAACCTCAGGGCTCCCTGCATCCCCACACATGCCAAACTAATCTGCCAGCTGTACTAGGGCTGCGGCCTGGGAGGCTCGATCACACCCGAGGGCCCGTGCCCCGCGCTGCGCGCCTGGGACCTCGGCATGGGCTACACCAGAACCTGGCCTGGATGAGCCCAGGAGCTCTGAGATAGATCCTCTCAGGGTGGAGGGAGCTGGGGCTTATTTCTTTTTCTTTTTCCCCTAAGTATCTGACCGGGGGTCTGAAAAGCCCATGAGGCTTTTTTGGCTCAGCTGAAGTGAGGGGGAGGTGGTCACCACAACCACCTATTTTCTATAGGAAAGTTAGCTAGAAATGACATTTCCAGTAAAGAAGATGTGGTAGAGTCTAACACCCTTGCCTTAGATGGTGATGTGAATCCCAGTTCAGACAAAGGGAGAAGACTAACCAGAGATGGCCACAATTTCTTTGGCTATAAATTCTGCTTAGAAGACTCAAAAGGTTGCAGAAATAATTCATGGAGCCTAGAAATGCTGATAGTTGGCTTGGACTTTCAAGAAGTTCAGTTGTAGAAATGCAGGTTTAGATATCTAACATAGATTATGATCAGCCCATATCATTAACTAATTCAGGTATAGGTTCAGAAAGGTCAGCAGGTTTTAGGAAAATCTAGGTCTATTTGCCCTTTGGCCAGACTAATTTATAGTGTTATGGATTAAACTGGATAAGTGATTAATCATGAGGCCAAATGACAAACCAATGTTTACCCATGTAATATGTGCCTAAAATGCAGCTGTACATTATTTGTTTATGTACTAGTATTTTGTGTAAGTGTGGTGTATGTGTGTGTGCACGTGAGAGAGAGAGAGAGAGAGGAAGAGAGTGCAAAGAGAGACACACAGAGAAAAAGAAAGACAGAAAAAGAGAGTTAGAGAAGGGAGGAGACAGGGAAGAGAGAGATAGACACAGAAACAGACAAAAAGAGGTTTGAGAAAAAACAACTGGACTTCACAATTATAGAGGTAATTTTTGAGAGATCAGTTTCAGTGGAATGATGAGGTTGGAAGCTAGATTGCAAGGAGGTAAGAAGTGAATAAGAGGAGAGAAAATGGAAGCAACTATTTTAGCCAACTTTTCAAAGGAGTTTAACCACACAGGGCAGAATAGATATAAAATGACAGTGGGGATGAAGGGTGGAAGGATCAAGTGAGGGATAGGCTACAGGCTTAACTGAGATGTGACTACTAGTAGGATACCTTGAGGTTTCTCTGCTACTGAAGGACCAGTAGCTAGGGAAAGGGGGTTGTATCCTAAATCTCTTGGATGCTTTTGGTGGAGGCAACTACCAGGAGTAAGACCAGGAAAAAGGAGATTTGGGTTTAGAGGATCATGTCCTAGACAACGCTATCAAGGTCCAGGGGCAAAGCCCTGATGACTCCACCCTTAGTTACTGCACTGTATAGGTATTCTAAGAAGACCCAATACATTTATATTAAAACTCTAACTCTGGTCTTTCATTGAAGGTTTTTTTTCAAATGAGGTAGCTAGCTTTTATTTTAAGTATCCCTACCAAAACAGTAACAGCCATTAATCAGTGCATTTTTGACATTATCTGGCACCATAGAATAAATTGCAAAAAAGATGAATTTCATATCCCCGAGAAGTGGGTGTATTAAATGCCATAGATTTTGGATGATTCATTTAAATTAAAATGGTTGAAGGCACGCTAAGGGAATTCAAAAGAAACTTGGCAGGGAGCTCCCAATGCAGTATTTGAGCAGACTGGTTCTTAGCAGATTTTATTCAAAAGTAGTTACTCCCACCTCCTTCCCTTCCTCATGCCACCTAATAGTTGCCTCAGGAAACACTTGGTGACATTGATCCCCAAAGCTGCTGTCTTCAGGGAGTTCAGATGAGTTCATGGAGGTGGAAGGGACCTCAGAGATCATCAAGTCCAATTCACTCATTTTACAGATGAGGAAACTAAGGCCCAGAGAGATTAAGCGACTTCCCTAAAGGGTCACAAAACTAGCAAAGGTCTGAGCAGGATTTGAAGCCAGTTTCTTACACCTGGTTTTAGGTAAAGGCTTGAGGCAAAAGATAGTTACTTTCCTTGAGGTTCTAAGAAACGAATGCGGAAGACACATACAAACAGACACAAACAAAATGACTAGGAAATGATTAACAGAAGGAAGGCACTGAAATTAAGAGACTCTGGGGAAGGTTTCCTATAGAAGAAGATAATTTAGTTGGGACTTGAAGGAAGTCATTAGTTAGAGCTGA